>NW_026054884.1:237297-435471 GCF_022478755.1 Daldinia loculata | reverse complement strand
TATTACCATTAATATTAATTATATAATAAAATATTTAATAAATTTAAATTTATTATTAAAAATAATATTAATTTTAATTATTTAATAATAATTAATGTAATGTATATAAGTGTTAAATTTATATTATATGTAATTAATAAAATTACCTTTTTTTAAGCAATAAGATTTTTAAAAGATATAATTACCAAAAATATTTGGTATATATTAAAAAAAATATAAATAAATATTTATTTAAGATTTTTTAATAAATTAATTTATAACGTTAATAAGAATTTTATATTTAATAAATTTAAAGTAAATTTAACGTTATTAAATATTATTTTAAAAAAGGTTTTTATAAAAGTTTATAATTTAATTAATAAATTAAAATAATATTACGTATTATTATAATAAGTTTATAAAATTATAGTAATAAATTATTTTAATATTAAATTTAAATATATTTTATAAATAATTATAAAAGTTATTAATGATATAATAAGTTTTAATAATTTAATATTTATTTTATTAATATTTAACGTTTATTTATAAATAGCGGATAACTTTTTAAATATATTTTTATTAAAAGTATATAAAGTAATTATTATAAAAGTAATAATAAAAGTATATAAATTAAAAATTATATAATAAATTAATAATGTTTTAATTATGTATAATAGTTTAAATATGTTATTAACGCTTAAATTACCATTTTAATTAAAGGTTAAAGTATAATAAAAAAAAAACGGTTAAAATAAATTTTATAAATTATTTATTTAAAATAATAATATATATATTATTAAGATTAATAATAAGTTTATAAATTTTTAAATTATAATTATATAACTTTATTATTATAATAAAATAATAATTATATTAAATAAAAAATTTATTATATAATTAAATCTTAATAATAATAACAAAGTAAATAATAAAATTTATAAGTTTTTATAACTAATAACATTTATTAAAAGATGTAATAAATCTTTTAACAATAAAAATAAACTTAAAATTATTAACTTTAATATTGTTTATATAACGCCACGTAAAAAAAAACATAAAATGTTTATTATTAAATTACGTTAAAAAAATAAGATTATTACGCCAAAATAACTGTTTAAAGCTTTTAATAAAGCTAAAATAAAGGCTTTAATAAATAAAAAAATCTTTTTATTTAAAAAATATAACGCAATTAAACATAATAATTACCATATTTATAATTTATATATTATATAAAAGATTAAAGGATTAATTATAAATAATCTTTATAAAAAATTATACTTAATTATTTAAAGTTATAATAATTTAAAAAAGAAATATATATTAATTTAATTGTTAATAATTTAACATATTAATTAATAAATCTTTATTATTATAATGTTTATATTATTAAAAAACAAAATAATTATATGGATATAAAATATTTTATAAATTTATATGTAATTTAAAATAAAATTAATATATATAATATTAATAAAATTATTTTAAACAATAATATATTAATATTTTGTAAATATAATAATAATAATAATTAAATTCTTTTATAAAATATCAAAAATTAAAATTCATTAATGGGTTATTTATACACGTTATTATATAAATAAACTAAAAATAATAATATTTACATATAATTTGTATTTATTAATAATAGCGGATAAAGATTAATTTGGCTTTATAATAATGTAAATAAATAATATATTAAATTTATTTAATAAAATTTTTAATAATTTTAAAAAAATTAAATTAATAAAAGTTAATTTTACCGTTAAATTAAAAAGTTATTTAATTAAAAATAACCTATTAATTTTTAATAATTATATTTTAATATTAAATAATAATAATAACTTTTATTTACGTTATAAAAATAAAATTAAAAAGGTTATATTAATTAATTATAATTGCGCGGATATAACATAACAATATATAAAACAATACGTTAAAAACGTTTATATAACCATTATTTACCAGTTTAAAACCACTTTTAATTTATTAAAAACAGCTTAACATTAAAAATTTAATAATAAATAAATTAATAAATTAAATTGTTATTTTTAATGATAATTAAATAATATGAAACGAGGTTTATAATATTTATTTTTAAACTTAAAAACTATTAAATTATACATTTTTATTAACATATTATTTGCGAATAATTAAAATTTTATATTATAATTAAAATATGTAATTATTTTAATAAATAAAATCTTTAATAACAAATTTTTTATAATTATAAATAATATAATTTATTAAAATTTAATAAAATATAAATGCGTTATATATAATATATTAATAAATAAAATATATGTTATAATTAACGGGGTAAATATAATTATTATTATAAATATTACGTTTATAATTATTTTTAAAAAGTTAAACTTATTTAAAGTTTTTATTATAATTTATATAAATTTATTTTTACTATATAAATACTTTATTAAATTAAATATAACGAAAAAAAAATATTTAATAATAAATATTATAACGTTATAATAATCGTATAAATATTAAAAGATTTATAAAATTTACTGGATATATAATAAAAATAATCTTATTAATACAATAATAAAAACCTTTTTAAATAAAGGTTTATAAATTTTTATTAATATAAATATTTTAACAATGTAATTATAAAAATGGATTAAAAAAAAAAAAAAAAATATATATATATAAATATAAAATATAATTAAATTAAAAAGATTAATAATAGCCTTACTTATTAAAAAAAAAAATTACTAATATTAAGATATTATTAATAAATAATATTTAATTAACTATTTAACCGCAAGGTTATTTTATAACAACCCATTAATTTATAAGTAAAATTATAAAATTTATTAACTTTAATTAACCATTTACACTTTTACAAAACAATCGGCCATATAAACATAACTTTTACTAAAACAATAATATAATAAATAATACAATACCTTTTAAAAATACCCTTATTTTAAATACCGCTTTTTACATGTAAACTTTATTTTTCCAACAAATATTTATTTATAAATATTTAAAAAAATAAATATATAATATTTTTTAAAAACATTTTAATAAAATTATTTTAAATAAATTTTAAATATTTTAATAATAATATAATATTTAATATATATTATATAAATATACATTTTAATTTATTATTTTTATATTAATTAAAATTATAAAATAATATTAATTATAACGTTTAAATTATTATTATTATAAAATTATTTAAATATATTATTTATACGTGGGTATATAAAATAATTAAACATTAAATTAACAATTTAATTTAATTGGCTAAATTTAAATTTTAATGGAAATAGTAGCCCGGATTTTACTTTGTATATACCCCGCATAGTGTACTGTGCATTTAGCGTTCCTTGCTATATTATCTTTTTTAGAAAATTCCGACCTATTTTATTGATTTTGGCACAGTTGCACTAATGGTCCACCATAATTATGGCAGCAGAGCAAGGGTTGAATGAAACCTCCAGTCCCGTCATGATTTCTGGTTGGGTGAACTGCAAGGCTTACTTCCGCCACGACGGGATCGATATAATTCGCAGGTAAGCCGGCCACCCACGCACCCCCTCTTTTGCCATGACTGCATTGCAAGCCTCATCTGCTATCCCATCTCAACCCTACAGGCTACAACAAACACAACCTATCAATTGAAACGAGCTACACCTGCTACTGTATACTATACCTGATCGGCATACGTACCTGTCGGGTCCCAAAGCATATATAAAAAAGCCTATGGATAGTATCCTCGATACCCGTGTCCCAAAGGGTGGTGGCGGATTTAGATATAAAGGCGGTAGTGGTAGCGGCGGCGGAGGCGGAGGTTCTCTTGTGTGGTGGGCTTGGCTTATCATCATCTTCAGCGTCGTGTGGTTGTTTGCCTACATCACATTGCTCGTGCACTTCTTCCGGACAGGTTCTGATCCCACGCACTCTATCTTGAATGTAACTAACTATGGGCGAAAGATTACATCGGCACACATTCAAGTGAACGCCCGCGCTTTGGCCTACGTCTATTCGGCCGCTTGGCGTGGAAGGCCTTCAGGTATGCGACGGGAATTCAGGTATTTATATGGGCTTTCCGGAAGATACGAAGTAAGACGGATCGTGATACAAAGAAGGTAGGCGGTAGCTTCTATAGGAAAATCGATGAAGAAGAACAGGGTATTATGAAAAGCGGAAACGAACAGTTGGTGATGCCACCGGCTCAACTGCGTCATGAACTTGCGCCTCTCCCGGCTTATTCCAACGCTGCTGTTCGCTAAAAGGGAATATTAGACGGACTAACCTGATGGATTAGGTGCCTGTATAGCTAATAATCACGGGGTTTACTTGATATATGCTACTCGATATGCTATTAAGTATAATATGAGGGTTAAAGTAGATCGTTAATAAGAAACTGTATCTGACCTGTAGAGGCAGCATATAGGTATTCACGACAAAGAATTACATACAGAACTATACATTAGTCATCGGCCCTTTTGTCAAACTTGCCAGGCCTTGTTGGCTCCTCCATATTGAGCCTCACATCTTAGCTTAAGTTCGGTTTGGCAAACTTCCAAAGGTCCCACACGCTCGGCGCCTATACAAATGAGGTATCTCACGAATCAAAACAAAGAGTCATCCATCTTCTGCCTCAAAATTGGTTTCTAGCATGTTAGACCTAGGTTTAGGACTGGTTAGCGAGGTGGTTTGCAGCCTAGGTAGTGAATTAGTGCCCCCCAGTTCCACGCAAGACAGTGTCGAAATATCAGCTTACCCGCTCGAGATTATAATCGTACTTCTCTAAGGCATTCACCGCGTCCGTCCTTGAGTAGCCCATACCAGTAAGGTTCTTAACGATGGGGTCATCATGCTTTCCTTCGTCACTCAGTGCCCTTCCTGCGGTACTAGGTCTACCTGAGCTTGGACTTTGAACGGGACTCTTGTTATCTTCATTGTTCTTTGCGGGCAAGTCGCTCGGTGAATCGAAACTAGAGAAAAGAGCTTCCCAGTCTTGGTTGTTTGGTGCTGCGGGAGCTTGGCCGGGGAAGGAGGTATTATTAGTCGGAGCGGCACCAGCAGTAGCACCTGATGTAGATGAGACTGTGCCGAAATCATAGCTGCTGTCAATACCGAATGCGTTTGAAACATTAGTCGATTCGCTCTTAGGCTGGCTTGGAGGCGGACTGCTATCAAACACAGGATTGAAATCATCAAGATTTGATCTAGATAGGTTAGCAAACTCATCGTCTGCTGAACCCTCTTTAGCGTCTTCGAGGTCGGCGAAATCGTCATCGGGGTCGTCGAACGCATTCTTATGCGCAGTAGTGGTTGTGTTTGTTACTGTAGTTGGAGTAGGGGTAAATGATTCCCCGGTCCCCGATGGGGAAGAGAAAGATGAAGAGGCTCTCGGCGGCTCAGGGAAATTTGGTAAGTCACTTGATCCGATATTAGCGTCATTATGAGCTTTGAATAGTCAATGCATTGGAAAATGGAAATTGAAAGTCATACCTGGACGCGTGGGAAGCATGAGACGCAGAAGCTACACTCTCTGCGGCTTGGCCATCAGTTACGGCAGCGCTAGACTTTGAGGCTGCCGGAGAAGCCGGAGCTTGGAGCTCCCTGGCCTCGGTCTTTTTGTCGGCGGGGGATGCGGGTGCGAAATCATCGTCAAACCGATTTCCCTCGCTGGCGGAGTCTGACTCATCATCTCTCTCAAGCTCGGAAATAGGAGGAAACTCTGAGTTGAAGGTTGAGAATACCTTGGAGCTGTCCTGAGTCGACTTCTCCTGAGGCTTACCCGAAGTACTGCCCATGCTTGCAAAGGCAGAATCAAAATCTACCTTCGCATTTCCAGAATCTTTCATGTTCACAAATAGGTCGCTGTCCCTTTTGCTAGCGTAAGGTGTGGTAGGAGCAGGGGCTGTGGGGGTCTCGTCAGGGAACGAGCCAGGGATAGATCCATCACCAGGGGCCTTTGATTTCTCTTCGCTTTGCGTAGGAGACCATCTTTGGTTGGTGTCCGACGCCGAGGCCAAACTTTGACCAGTGGATGCAGACTCCAACGGGGCAGGAGTAGAAACCGAAGCAGAGGGAGTTGCGGCGCTTTCACCAGACCTACTAACGGGGGGAGAAACTTGACGTGAAGGCGATAGGGTCTCGGACGCCTCACCAAAGGGTGCGAAACTTGGGTTAGGCTGCTACAACTCAGTTGAGACGGGGGGTTCGGGTGCAGAAGCGGGATGGAGACTCACAGTAGGCGTAGAACTTGTCGGTGTAGCAAAAGATCCAATGCTAGCTGTTGAGCCACCAGTATCTTGGTGTTTAAATGCAGTTATCGGAGGGGTTGAAGTGCTCTCGGCCCCGAAGTCACCAAAGATATCGTTGAAAGACTTTTCGCCATACGGCTTAACAGGAGGCGATATGAATGTGCCCATTATATCTGTACTTCCAGTCCGCCTAAAGAACGGATTATTTGCGCTGGCAGTTGACGGTGCTGGACTAGCTACCTGAGCGGAGGTTGCCACTGGAGAGTTGCTGTTAATCTGTCGGGAAAGCTCCTCGTTGCTCTTTGTGAGATCCTCCACTTCGCTCTTTAGCTTGTCTCGGTCACCCTCAACCGTAGAAAGCTGCTTCTTGCCAATGGCAACCATTCCTTTCTGTTGCCGAGCTTCTGACCTTAATTTTTCCACCTGTGGTTTCAATTGCGCAATCTCAGTATTAACTGAGCTGATCCGTTGCTTGAGAGCTGCACTTTCTTGTTGATCGGCCTGGAGAGCCTGGGCGATTTGCTGATGCTGGTTCTGTAAGTCCTTGTAGGTGCCATCGATTACGATCAACTCGTTAGTAAGCTTTTTGGTCTCTTCGCGCACGTTCCTAAGTTGTTCTTCTAGAGCCCGGACATCTTGAGCTTCCTTCTCGTATAATGCGCGTAGTTGAGATAGGCGCTGTTCAAAGTTCTTCTTCTGCTCGCTCGCCTGGTTAATCTCATTCTGTGTTGAGCCACGCTGTCCTTGAACCTGTTGCATCTGCTTCGACAACGAACCAATCTGGTTAGACAGGTTGGCTAGCTCGGTTGTCTCATTTGTGAGTTTTTTGCTAATTTCAGGATCATTGTCTCCAAGAAGATCTTCCGTAGCGGCGATAGGAGGAGCAGGTCCCCTTGGAAGCTGAGCGGAACCGCTCGATCCCCCGGTATCATGAGATGTCAAAGTTCTACCAAAGGAAGAAGACGGAACGAAGGGCTTGAATGTATTAGCGGTAGGGGAAGCTCGAAGCGGGGAGACTGGCGGTCCACTGGCGAATGGATCTCTAGCTGCTGAACCTCCTGTTGATACTGGAATTTGGGGCGGAGCAGGGCTAGGGGAAGCGTCAAGACCAAATAGATCGTCAATGGCGGATTTCGGCTGAGGTATCGGTTGAGGTATCGGCTGGGGTATCGGCTGGGGTTGAGGTGGTAGCTGCGTCGGGGAAGCTGGGACATCGAACGGAGACGGGCCGACCGGGGGACGACGCTGCTGGCTTCGCAGGGACGGAGGGATGAGGTTTGGAGGCAGGGTCGTGGGCAGTGGCATATCTCGCCTGCTTCGCTGTTGGCGAATAAGGTGCATGGCAACCGCAAACGTGTCTCTCGTTAGCCGGCCTTCTGAATTGATGTCTGCAAGATCCCAAATCTGGGCTAACGCATCCTCAGGCAAGCTAGATTGACTTAGGAACGGAACAGCTTCCTCTCCAGTGATGAATCCCTTGTTCGTCTTATCTAAGTCGGCGTAAAATTGATCGAATCTTGCCTTATCTGCAGGAGTGATTATCCAGTCACTTCCAGTCGATTGAGGGGCTACACCTGCTACACCGGTAGGCTGAGGACTAAACGGTGGTCTTCCCAGCGGACTCGTCGTTCGCAGTTGCGCCTGTCCGCTCAGTTGTCGCGGTATAGCGGGTACAGGCGGGACTATAGTTGTAGGGCTCCGTCCTGACACCGAACCGCGCCTTGTAGCAGCTTCGTAGAGCGCGGCTGGTAAAATATTTGGGAGACCTCTCAAAGCACCGGACTTCATAGAAGTGAGAAGATGCATTGCAATTACAAATTCCGTCATTACAAGTGCTCCCCTTTGCTCTGTATCGGCAAGCTGCCAGATGCGTCCTAAAACTTCGTTGGGTAGGCCGGACTTCTCGAAGATGCTCTTCGCCTGATCACCTGGTAGTATACCTCCATTCTGCAAATTCTGTCTCTCAAATAATCCAGCATACTGGGCGACCTTCTCGGGTGTCAGAGGTGGTATCCGTATAGGGCCGCTGCCACTCCCCTGGGCCTGTATAGGTGGTGGAACAGGGGGGACGTTGGCACTGATGGTAATCCCGTCGAACCGCGGTAAGGGGCCTTGCTGAAGAGCTAGTTCAGGGGTTGGTTCGCGTGCAGCTTGAGCATGGCCGATGAGTCGCAAGACAATCCCGAAGCCGGCAGGTGTTAAAAAGCCACGATTCTCCTTGTCTGCTATTTGCCAGATCTACCAGCGTTCATAACAAATTAGCATATTCTTATATCAAGTGTATTCATCTGATATTCAGAAGCGTAACGAAACTTACCTCGCCGAGAACGCGCGAGTCTAGCCTTGTTTTCTCGAAGAATTTCACGGCTACTTCGCCCGTCACAACGCCGACACCATCAGTGTCTGCTAGTTTGAAGAGTTGGCCATATGCTCGCTTCTCTTCGGGAGTGAGGTTAAGCGCCGGCGCGGCTGTTAAGACGATTTGCGTTAGTCAACACTGTTGGTTATAATACATCTACACGGAAAGAAGGATCTCGATGATAGATGATTGCTTTATGGCAATATAGATAGGAGTTCCCGTAGCTTACCGGCATCAACGCTAGATTCAGCGGACATTGTTGCGCAGCCGAGCTCACCCAGGCTTCAATTTAAGACAGAGCTCGGCGTTTGAGGATATCGAGCAACCTTTCGGGCGCACGCGAAAAGTCAATTAGCGATGTGCTAAGGTTAGCATAAAATTGCTATCTAATAACAAGAGAAGCATGTAGTGTACAGCTTCGGCGACAAAAAGCGGTCGGAGATTTGACCGTGTTTGGCGAAAGGAAGGGTAAGGTAAGTGGTGAGTGGGAAATGTTTTTGAGGTTTCCGTCTCCAACTACGCTTTTTCGTAGGAGGCTGGCGTCTGGAGTCTACCTTTCTGTACAGGGTGCCCCTACTGCCCCTACCTCCCCTACTTCAGGACTACGTATGCGGGGCCACTTTTAGCTTAGCTCCTCAAAGCTCCGGGGTCCCGGGTACATATACCTGTATCTCCATACATAATACATGTATGTACATATGTATATATCTCGCATTACATTGCAGAGCATTAGGTCAATATTTTCTACGGCTCAATACTAATTAGATGATATTTCTAGATGCATTAATATTCTATAAACAAGGTTGAGAATATATATCAATCTTATATTCTAAAAGAAATGAAGGGGAAAAAAAAGCAAGGGCTTTCCCCTTTTCTAGTTTCCTCCTCATCTCAACTGCCGGTACATTCAAATGAGGTAGCCATTCATTCTGTAACCAGACTTGAAGACGTACAAGCGAACGTTTTGTAATGAGTCAGTCCAGCTTAATACATTTCTCTTCCTGTCACGAGCGCTGTAGCATCCAAATATGGATCCTCTCGTTTTAGGGGACAGTTAGACATGCATGCCGCTGCGAGCTGCAATCGAAAGAAGCCATAATTGGCCAAAGGGTGGTTCAACCGCGGATAGCGTGAAAGGTCACCAACGAGTAGAGTGGCATTGTCAGTAGTCCATCTTTCAACTTATTGGTCTAGAGTCTGTCACACTGCATAGATTATACCAAGCGACACGAAAACGTAGCTGCAGAAATGATGAAAATTAATCACGTATTTTTCTCATTTTGGTATCGAAGGCACTTGGGGGAATGCCCGAGTGAACTTTTTGCTATTAAAAGTTGTAGGACGGATGTACAAAGTGTATACTAATCTTGCTATCAGGCTCACAATCGAATTAAAGGCCTCCCTGCTGTCTCTCCACTACTATTCCTACGGACAGGACCACGTTTCTCCGCCACACAAGTATAACCGGCACTCCTCATAAGCTTTCAGTATAATAGGGTACTATTGCGGCAGGCCTCGGTCAGACACAACGGAGGGAGTAGAATATTAGATGCCCTTTAGTCGTGACACGTAGCATGAGTAACCTCAAATTTAGTACTCAGCATCAGCATCTCCCTCAGCGTCTACGGAATCGGTGGCAACTTCCTCGTAGTCGCGCTCTAGCGCTGCCAAATCCTCACGCGCCTCCGAGAATTCGCCTTCTTCCATACCCTCACCAACATACCAGTGGACGAAAGCGCGCTTGGAATACATGAGGTCGAACTTGGTAGACAAAGCTGACCAAGCCTCAGCAATAGCCGTCGTATTGGAAAGCATGCAGACGGCACGGTTGACCTTGGCCAAGTCACCGTCGGGAACGAACTGGGGAGGCTGGAAGCAGATACCAAGCTTGAATCCAGTTGGGCACCAGTCGACGAATTGAATAGTGCGCTTGGTCTTAAGCGTAGCCACAGCTCCGTGAGCGTCCTTAGGAACGACATCTCCTCGGTACAGCAGGCAAGTAGCCATGTATTTTCCATTACGGGGATCACACTTGACCATCTGGTTGTACGGCTCAAAGCATGACATGGTCATCTCTTGAACAGAGTTGGCCTCGTGGGCGGCCTTGGCAGCCGAAATGACTGGAGCGTAAGCAACCAGAGGGAAGTGAATACGAGGGTACGGCACCAGATTGGTCTGGAACTCGTTAAGATCGACGTTGAGAGAGCCATCGAATCGAAGAGAGGCCGTGATAGAAGACACAACTAGACAATGTTAGCTACTAGCAATACAACACTATTAGATAATTCCATACCTTGGGCGATTAAGCGGTTCAGGTTCTCGAAGTTGGGACGCTCCAAGCCAAGATTTCGGCGGCAGATATCGTAGATAGCTTCGTTGTCGACCATGAAGGAGCAGTCGGAGTGCTCGAGGGTGGTGTGTGTGGTAAGGATAGAGTTGTATGGCTCGACGACCGAAGTAGCGGTTTGAGGAGCAGGGTAGATGCAAAACTCCAGCTTGCTCTTCTTACCATAGTCGACCGACAGACGCTCCATCAACAAGGCACCGAAACCAGAGCCAGTACCACCGCCAAAGGAGTGGAAGACCAAGAAACCTTGGAGACCAGCGCAGCTATCGGCAACACGTCGCACTCTGTCCAAAACCTGGTCGATGAGCTCCTTGCCCACAGTGTAGTGACCACGAGCGTAGTTGTTGGACGCATCCTCCTTGCCTGTGATCATCTGCTCGGGGTGAAAAAGGCTGCGGTAGGTACCAGTTCGAACCTCATCGACGACGTTGGGCTCGAGATCGCAGTAGATAGTGCGAGGAACATATTTGCCCTGACCTAAAAGAATCAATAAGTTAGAATACTTTCTATTGTCCACAAAGCATATCAAGCATACCAGTCTCAGAGAAGAAAGTGCTGAATCCCTGGTCGGGGTCCGCCTTCTTGCGCTCTTCGGTCAGGTATCCATCGGGCTACACGATAAGCGTCAGTCAGGTCCTTGGTCTATCAGATTTCAAATCAACGTACCTGAATACCGTGCTCGAGGCAGTAAAGCTAAAAGCAGGTCAGTTTTAGTTTCCATCTCGAGTCGGTTTCGCGAAAGGCGCTGTCGAGGTCCGAGTTGCGTAGTATATATGCGACATCGAGATCCCGCGCAGGGAATAGACTTACCTCCCAGCAAGCGTTGGCGATTTGGCAACCTGCCTGGCCGACTGTATACAGAACAAGTAGTCAGTATAAACGCGTTTCCATAATCTAAAGGTCAAAAGGTGCTGGCAATAGGGAGACATGGATTATGCGGTGAAGGAAAACGCGTGCTATGGAGGGGGAAAATAAGAAAAACATACCGTTGATGCTAATGATCTCACGCATCTTGAAGGCAGATACAATGGAAAATCTGTACTAAAGGGAAACGAGAGAACAGGAATCGGGAGTGGGCAGGTTGAAAAATAGCCCCTTTGCAGGATATGTGAGTGGATGAGATGTATGTAGGAGTTGAGATCGAGTCAAAAGGAGTTTCTGTTGATGCTTTGGACGGGTCGTTTTTTACCTAAGTTAACTAAAAGTTCAAGTGGGGGGCGGATTAAAAATTCACCCCTGGTTGGAGCAATTAGTGTTCCAATGTTGACATGTTGACATGTCTAGTGGCCAGCCACGGTCTAGCTTGTTATGAGGTTGCCTAGCCTAGACTGACCGGATTGGACTCGGGGGGTTCGGGAAGGCACACAGACCACGTCGTTACCCAAGAGGAGACAGGGGGGGGTCGGCTATTACACCTATTACACAAGTCCACGGACCAGTTCGCAGATGACAAACTTGACAAACTAAGCTTAGCGGTAATAACGCAGCTGGCAATTGCCCAATACAATCCATCCGAAATCTGATCTTCATTAATAATTAAATTTCATACGAAATACAATAACTAAAAAATCGACTCATAAACTGCTGTCCGCCGAGTTCATACATACCTCATAATAACATAACAATAGTTGGCCATAATGCTAATAATTTACCTTGCTCTTGTATATTCGCTAATTGTAGCTGTATGTGCCAATACCGAAAAGGCAATCTTCTTAGGACCACCTACAGCTAGTATCCCCCTTTCCCATCCGACCCTGGGCGACTTACACGTCGATACCCTCACACCTACTAATGGGGCGATACGGACCCATGTCGAGGCCCAATTTCCCAATATCTCGTTGCCGCATGGCAAAGCTACTTGGCTCGTTCTGGATGAGCTGACTGAGGGTCAGCGTTACGAAGTGAGAGTATGCTGGGCTGCAACCGTGAGTAGACATGCTACCATGTTATAATTTAATATACTCGATCTAGGGAAAGCTCACTAGTTCTTAGCAACCTACCGAGTTTAGAGTCGCCACCTATGAGCTACAAACCCTCCTAGAGACCCCAGAACTATTATCTAAGCTCTCAGAGTACTCACAGTTCCGTCGGTCTCTAGATGATGATCCTAGATCCCAATCTAGGTCCACCGGAGGCGCCCAAGCGCTAAGGTCTGAGAGGAAGACATCAGTCCTTTTCCTCCAAATTCTAGCTGCGGCAGATTACTACACAATGAACAAGACGCTAATGAAAGATGTTCCACCGGTTCATGTGGATATCATTCTCGATCCCTTTGTCTTCGGCTTACTTCCTCGTTCACTATTACCAACTGTAGGCTATGTTATCGTGGTAGCCATCGCATCGTGGTTTATCGCACGATATATCTCAGTACGCATTCGCAACCTAGCAGCAGAAACAACACCCGAGAAGAAAATTCAGTGACGTGGTAAAAAAGACTTCAGCCACGGCCTCTTATATTTGCCTTCTAGATCCAAACGAAAGCATCACCTAGTCCTAATCATCATAACTCGTAATACGCGTTCGCGAATGCGGTCCAATATAGCCCCAATCGAGCATATGATCACAACATCTTCATCTTGTCCATAACTCAATTTATGCTATAAACCACCGCGGATCAATGCCAAAGCGGAATTCCTCTCAGCATAATGAATATGGTGAAAATGCTCCAAGAACGGTTAAAATAAGCTCTGCGGTCTATTATATGCCTGAAACTTTGCCAATACAAATAACAGCTTGGAAATTTCCTATTACCAATTACCGGGATACCCAGACTGGGCATGAGGATGCGTCCCCGAAGGAACTGGTGGCCCGGCGTTCGCGTACGAGGGTTGTCCCGGGTACCCGTGAGTACCTGACGATGGAGGTGACACATTGTACGGTCGGTTACCGTACGTAGACGGGGGCGGAGGGTACTGTTGGTGACCATTGTATTGGGGTTGATTCGGTGGTGGTGACGTGTATTGCGGTTGTTGTGCTAGTCATTATGTTAACTAAGCCGGCAATTCATCATGAAAAGGGGTTACTCACAATAAGCATTTGCTTGGGGAGTTGGACTATGTCCATAACTAGAGTGGCCCGATGATGGGGCACCACCATAATGCGGGTTTTGATGCTGTGAACCGGGCGGCGGGCTATGATAAGAGGGATTTTGGTGTCCTCCTGTCTGGCTAGGGGGCGGAGGATACGATGTTGCGGCATGCTGACCGGGTGGGGGTGGATATTGCGGCGTTCCATGTTGACTAGAAGGAGGGTTGTATGAGGGAGAGCTCTGTTGATGAGGCGGAGCACTATATGATGGTGTTGATACACTTGGTGACTGGTAAGATGTCGGAGGAGCTTGACCACTGTATCCGCCTGCATGGCCCGAGTTCGAATAGCCATAACTCTGACCCTATGTAACGCGTTAGTTAGGTCTGGGGTCATCTCAATGTCGTAGGTAGAACGCGAGAACGCGACATACTGGTTGATGCGTTCCTCCAAACATGCTTGCGACGCCTCCCATCACAGAGCTAGCGAGACCTGATGAGTGTTGTGGTTGGTGTGATTGCCCTGCATGGTAATTCTGTGGTTGCTGAGGCTTGCTGCCAGAGGAAAATAAATTCGAAGCAAGTTGGCCAACAAGTTGACTAGGACCTCCTCCGCCATGTCCACCAGAGGAACTTCCGAGGCTGCTACCTTGGCTTCCACCGAGACCACCAATTAATTGACCAGCAATACCTCCAATGCCGCTCGAACCATGACTGCTACCGCTCTGTGGCTTTCCGTGACCTCCAGAGAACTGACTCAGTAACGTGTTGGTAGCAAAACTCTGCGATTAGAAACCGCGTTAGCGATCTTTTTGCTGGAATGCAAAATCTGCCAGGACTTGTATACTCACACCGAATCCCCTTTCTCCAGATGGTCCATCGAGTCCTCGACTACCATCGGGCGCCAATACGGGTTCCATCCGGCCGTCTGGATGTTTGACAGTTTGTGTACCGTCCGGGTGCGTGATGACTTCTTGTTGGCCAGGTATCCCGTACGGGTGCTCGTTGACTTGAGCGGGCGTGTTTCCCGGCGCAGCTTGTGTTGGTGTCTCCCATTGGGAGACACCGGTCGAGAGTTGAACGTAGTAATATTTTTTGCTTGCACCATCCCACTGTGCTATCCATCCAGGTGGAAGTTGTGGTGGTTCGAACGTAGGGCCTTCGTTGGGAGAGGCGGGGCCAGCCATAGCGACTGAGGGAGGAGGGGTCTTATGTTTGTCCCTCTCTATGGCTACCTATAAGTTACGTAGGTAGACAAGATGGGGAAAACAACCGACTTCGATTACGAAGGGGACAGGTGAACGGTAGAGAAGTGATCTTAAATAACCGAGATATACCTAACGAAAGAGAGAGGGTTAGTTGACAATTAAAAAGAATTATTATTGATGGGTGGTATGACTTGCCTTGTCGTAATGGAATTTATTAGAAAATGTGAAAGAGAGGGCTACTATCGAAGGTCGCAGATGAATGAATGAATGAATAAATAAAAGGAGACTAATAACCGCTGCATATGTAATTAGGACCCTGCAAAGCCCACATGCACCCTAATACAGTCGACAGTCAGCTCGAAATTAGTGTGAAGAATGCCGTGGCCCGTCGCAGGTTTCTACTTCCTGTTTTTAGGTAACTACCCTATCTATGTGCGCCCAAAGTGAGGAATGTACCCATAAGCTGTGGTGCATTTTAGAGGGGCGGGCTATTCATGTAGGTACCTCTAACCTTATGCCTTCTACCTTACCTTCTACCTTAGCGCTTAGCGTCTGAAGGTCTGGTGGAATGACGCTTACGCCATAATACCATTCAGCCACAGCTACCGCAAGTGGCTAACTCAAATAAATACATTTTTTCATCATTCCAGTCTACATAAACCATCAGGCCATCAGGCCATCAGGCATCAGGCATCAGCTAAAACCGCCTTAGCCACAACGAAACGTCCTCCACGCGCCCTTGTTGGTTACCTCCTGACATATACATGTGTGATCTGACCATTTATGGCGGAGTCATGCCTTCCTAAGTACATATATCATATATAGTGCTAACGGAATACATAGAAGCTAGAATGAATGCAACGGATGGGCTTTAACTGCCTCTCAAGCTGATGAAGCAACGACATACTCGTTATTTAGAAGGCATCAAGGGTCATAAAAATCAAGACCACCATATATCATATCAATAAGCCGCGAAGTGGTGAACGAGAGCCAAAAAAAATTAGAACAAGACAACCTTAGCTATATATTTTTCTATCCTTAATGCGAACTTCGTTCAACTAGAATTCGCTATCGATGGATCCCAGAAACTTATCATTCAGTACTGCAGGAGGGGATGTTGATCTCCTGGAACGTCTCACGAAGCTACGTCTATTATTCTCTAGCGGCTCCCTCACTAACCAAGAGCACCGCTATATAAAAATTCTTCTTTCCAAGGTCAATGTAGATCTTATTGGCGAGCTTCCAGTGGAAATAGTAGGCCAAATTGCACAGCTACTAGACCTCCATGAGTTTGTTTGCTGCCTTGCCATATCCAGACGATGGCGTGGCAAGTTTTTATCTCCGTCTATAATAGGCGCTATTGCAAACAAATATTGTCCTTCATTGAAACACTCCGGCAATCCAGTGAATCTAGACAATTGCCTCAACGCCCTTCACAGAATAGGACGATTGCGCTGGAAGTCTTGGCAGGCCCGTCTGACAAAAGAATTTTCTTGGGAACATGAATCATATTTCAAGCTGGACCCCGTGTATCACGGCGATCACGATGACACGTCCACCGTCTATGCGCAATTTGGTCACTATGACAATGACCCCGAGCCAGATGACCAGGCGTACTCGACTGCTCTGTATTCTCGTGGCAAGATAGCATGGCTTGCTAAACCACGCATCGTGGTGGTCGACAACTTATGGGCACGGACGCGAAAGATTTTCACTATGCCAACGGGTGCTCTCGCTGGCTTAACACTCCAGATTCTAGCCCTTGGGAATAGACTCGTGGTTGGCACTATGAACCGTATTTTGTAAGAACATCTAAATATAACTGTTCTTCTTTTGTCTAAGTTAATCGAATAGAGTCGCATGGGACCACACAACGAACGAGTTTCTGGACAAGAGACTACCTGGCCCCATCAAATATGCTGCAACAGAAGGGTCAAGGGTCGCCGTGGTACTCTTTAACGGGGATGCCTTCTTATGGGAATTCGGTGGTAAAGTGTCGATGATTGCAACAGCTCCTCTGAAACAACATCAAGGACTCCATGGACAGCCATTGAGATCATGGGTGTCGAACCTTCGTATTTTTTTCCACCCTACGTGTAACAGAACGCTTCTCCTAGCTTCTGGTTACACCCACACTGGGTCTAGACACTCTGAAACAATTCTTAGGCGAGTAGTCTACGAATTTAAGGATATAAATCACACAGAGACTTTTGAATTTGAATTCCCTGCCAAAAAGCACGACCACGCAAACCCTATTGACCCTAAAGTCGACATACAAAAGGTCTTACCTTACCGCCGCGATATCATCGGGTTCTGTGAGCGACACTACCGCCCTCTATCGAGGTTTCTAGTACCCTACCAATATGAAACCTTTATTGAATTCGACATCTACGAGCGACAATTTACAGCAAGAACCAAGGAGACGTTTGATCTCGAAGAATTTGGCTGGCGCGCCCCTCTGGAAGACGCTGACTTAGACTTTGAAATCAAGTTCTATAGCAACGGGTTTACAGCTGTTAGCCATCAACCGGGGTTCGAATTTGAAAATGGTGGATGATTCCTGGACAGGGAATATACGAAGCACAGTGGCTAAGAAAACATCCGTCGTGTGTATTTCTTTTTCTTATGCCACGAGACGCTTTGGGTATTTGCCAGGTAATCAAGCAACTCATCTCTAAGGCAAGCTAGTTGACCAAGCGCAATAAGCCGAGACTTGTTTGAGTGAAAACTCCGATTACTGGTATGGGTTTGGCGGTATACGAATATTCGGTGTCATCGCATCTCTGTGGGTCGCTACCTGGGCCCTGGTTAGCAATACGGGACGGCCCGTACTACTCTCACTAGGTACAGCATGAACACTTCGCCCCATGGATAGACAGCAAGTCAGATACCTACATAAAAGTAAGAAAGTTTTTAGCTTGACGGGGATATTATAAGAAGCATTATTTAGGTTTCAACCTAGAAGGAGTGTTTTAGAAAAGATGGTATGTAAGTGACGGTTGATATCCTTGCAGACCCATTCATCAGGTTCCTCTCACTCTCCCAACAAATACTCCCTAGCTAAGCTAATAGTTGGGTGGATAACTAGGCCCCTTTTCTTATATGGGCACGTAGATCAACGTAGACAAAGGGAGCCTAACATCCAATTTAGGAAAGTCGCAAATCGCTGTCCCTTTAAGATCGATACCGAACGAACCGGGGCTAGGAACAGTTATGGCTACGGAATCGTTATTGTGGGAGAGCAGGTTCATTTGGCTATTACCGCCGTTGTCCGTACGTTGGTTCATTGCCAATACGGCGATTGGATTAATACCTACCAGTACTAGACCCCTTATTTCGAATAGGGACGAGCCTGGGATAGGTTACAGTAACAAGGTGGAAGTAGTACAGTAATAGGTACACATGAGATATTATCGTCAACACCTCTCCCCCCTTGTTACCCCTTGTTACCCCTTGTTACCCCGCAAAACTAACCCAATGCTTTGCTAGAATTGATTTCGGGCCTACCAGCCTACATACAATCCATCGTCTAGTCCCACCCCCACAACTCACTATGGTGGGGTTATTCTGGGGTAATGTGATGTCGTCATTGGGTTAGCTTCGGATCGTCGCCGTTTGATCTACTCTTCATCTACCCCAATAGTCCAACCACATTATTTCAAGCGCTGCGGGTAAATTGCCTACCTGCCAAGTCGAACCGCTGAAGGATCCAGCCAGCCATAGCATACATACCCCGGTCCTATAGACTACTCGCGTGCAATACGCTGTCAGCAGGTTCATATATTATTGGTTCCTTTGGCACTGCCCACCCCTTACCAAACTATTCAGAGCTGATCAGACGCTCCGATCTGGAACCAATCGCGCCGATATATTGCATACAAGCTTGGCCTCGGCTATTCCAGTAGCAGGAACAGAAAACATCGGTGTAGATTTCACATGAAATCGGGGATGTTCACCCAAAGAGGATTTCCCAAAGAGTATCTATACATGGCATCCCAGTTCTGAGTTATGCAGGGCCAAGCTTCTATCAACCGGACGAGGACCCAAGGCGGTATTCTTACCCCGTGGGGAGGGGACGAGTTAAGAGATTCTTGTCTAGATTTCCTTTCCAGAAGCCGGGTTTTGAAGAGAATACTCTGGAGCACCTGCGGAATTGGGTAAGGATTCGTAAAAGCAAGTCGGTCACTGGGTCTGATGCACATCAAAATCTCTTTGCTTTTGGCGGTCACCTGAATCAGAGACAGTAAACAAAAGGCTGAAATTACGATAGCTCCAATTTAAAAACGTGCATACTACGCGAGTCAATATATAAAATTGACATGCCATCCAGGAGTCACGATGAGATTCTTCCCAAAAAATTACCCCTCCAGTTCTTAGTACTAATTACCTAACGAAGGAGACAATTATCCCTTAGACTCCTCCCTGTCCTCCCTGTCCTTCAGTTTGGTGTGCTGCGACTCAGACACCATGTATAGGGTACTCACTCCTCTGTTATCAGCCGCTGTGCTCGCCAGCTTGGCCGCCGCTCTCCCGGCACCAAGCCCAACCCTAGAAGACCGAGCTGCCAAGACCTCAGTAGTCATACCGCAAGGGACTATCGTGGGCTCCGTCTCTAGCACGGTTGAGAACTTTGGAGGCATACCCTTTGCCCAAGCTCCAGTGGGAAAGTTGCGCCTAAAGCCGCCGCAGAGACTCACCTCTTCTCTCGGTACTTTCGATGCCACCGGAGTTGGTCCTGCTTGCCCGCAGATGTTCTTCTCCACGGAAGGAGATCTCCTCACATCTGTGCTAGGCGACTTGATCAACACACCGCTCTTCCAAACCGTCACGGGGCAGACTGAGGACTGCTTGACCATGAGAGTTCAACGGCCCAAGGGTACCACAGCAGATGCCAAACTTCCTGTTCTCTTTTGGATATTTGGCGGCGGATTCGAACTTGGCAGCCCGCAGATGTACGATGCCTCCTTGCTGATCTCTAACGGTATTGATCAAGGTAAACCGTTCATATTTGTATCCGTGAACTACCGAGTTGGCGGGTTCGGATTTTTAGCAGGAAAGGAGATCCTCGCCGACGGGGCATCGAATTTAGGGCTTCTAGATCAACGTATGGGTTTAGAATGGGTCCAAGACAACATAGCATTATTTGGTGGAGACCCCGAAAAGGTGACCATCTGGGGAGAATCGGCCGGAGCTATCTCCGTGTTTGATCAGATGGCTCTTTACGATGGTAACAACACCTACAATGGGAAGAAGCTTTTCCGCGCAGCTATTATGAATAGCGGGAGTGTGGTTCCAGCTCAGCGAGTAGACTGTGCCCGCTGCCAGGATATGTATGATACGGTGGTAAAAGCAGCAGGCTGTGCCGGGTCTGCTGATACGCTCGAGTGTCTTCGCGATGCGGACTACAATACCTTCCTCAACGCTGCTAATAGCGTTCCGGGTATCTTAGGCTACACTTCTGTCTCTTTGTCATACCTCCCACGACCGGATGGCGTCATTTTGACTGAGAGCCCAGAGGCCCTTGCGCTCAGTGGCAAATATGCAGCTGTACCTATGATTATTGGAGACCAAGAAGATGAGGGAACGCTTTTCAGCTTGTTCCAACCTAACATCACTACTACCGACGAGCTCGTCGACTACATCTGGAAAGTGTTTTTCGCTGAAGTCACGAGAGATGATATCGTAGGCCTCGTCAATACATACGATACATCAATTACCGCCGGCAGCCCCTTCAACACTGGTATTTTGAATAGCGCGTACCCACAGTTCAAGCGCCTTGCGGCAATCCTGGGTGACATGGTGTTCACTCTTACGCGAAGAATCTTCCTCGAGTCAGCTCTTACCGTAAATCCCAATGTGCCTTCATGGTCGTACCTAGCGTCTTACGACTACGGCACCCCGATATTGGGTACATTCCACGCGTCGGATATACTGCAGGTCTTTTACGGTATCCTGCCTAACTACGCCAGCAACGCTATCCAGAGCTACTACATCTCTTTCTTGTACACGATGGATCCTAACGAGGGCACGAGTTCTAACTTCGCGAAGTGGCCCCAATGGAAAGAGAAGAAGGAACTCATGCAATTTTGGAATAATAAGAGTAACTTGTTAGCGGATGACTTCAGAAGCGAAAGCAAGGAGTATCTATCATCTCATGCCAGTATCTTATTAATATAATCATGCATTTGGGACTGGGTTGGCATATGGGTTTGGAATGGGATAAGAGTGTACACAGGAAGGTACCTAACGCGTGGACTTTGGAGGTTACTAATGCGAGGAAGTTGGTTTTGGGTTGCCCAAGTAAACGTTGGTGCAATGTCACAGTTGCACTAAACGTCATGTTACCAGTCTTAATTGGGAGGAGAGGGGGACGAAAAGTAACCAAACAAGGCATATAATACCATATATAGTAGGTAATCCGACTCATGCTTGGCTACTGTAACGTTTATTAGACGTTAGTGGAGCTATAAGTGAATGATAGATCTATATCATTAGGTAGTATTGCGATGGCGCGGGGTTACGGGCTCGGTATCCGCAAGATTTCCTGGGGTAATTCCATGTACTCTGATCAATATAGCCCGAGAAGAGGATAATGTAACACTGCTAGTGGATATGCCATTCGTATTAAGACTCCTCGCGTTGAATATCTATACCTTAGGTATGCTCATATCTCAGTACTCAAATCACGGTGTCGTGTACTTGAGGGTTAACTTTGGTGATGCTATCTTTATTTCTGTTGGTCTTTTTAGACGTGTTCGCGCAGCTCAATGCGCAAGCAGCTGTGTTCGCGGAGAAAGAAGAGTCGCCAGGGAGAAGCGACAACAATACAACCTCTCTAGATAAAGAGTCTTATGTAGATGGCTTGATTTCAAACATGACGATCGAGGACCTCGGTTAGTTTATCTAGGAGCTGAAAAACTTCCCTCTATATCTAAACTAACGAGTATTTAAGTCCTACAATTACATCTTATGTTCGGAGGCGATATTGTAGGGGTCGAGTCGAAAAATGAGCTTTATGGTAGGTGCATTCGCAAGCTACTCTCGAGTCTTCCTATGCTACCATGAAGACTAGACTATACGATGCGCTTCAGTCCGGACTCGCCAATAGGGGTGATGCATGACTGGTAAGTCCCGGGGTTCTCCGTGGAAAGGGGCTCTAGGTTTACCGTTGTATAGGTACCCGCTGAACATTTCTCATTATAACGCCGTCCAGGAGTTGAATCTGCAGAAATCACGACTAAAGATCCCATTCATACACGTGGGAGAATGTCTTCATGGCGTTGGGTCTTTTAAACAATCCATTTTCCCTCAAAGCTTGGGCTTGTCGGCTAGTTTCGATGCTGACCTTGCATATCGGGTCGGTCGCGCAATTGGAACCGAAGCCAGGTCGATAGGGATTCATGCTTGCTTATCTCCCGTTCTCGATCTCGGCCAGGATCCGCGATGGGGACGTATGCAAGGTACGGCTTCTCCGTGTTACGAGAGGACCGCTTCTGTACTGATAGTATGCAGAGGCTTGGGGTGAAGATAAGGTGCTGACTTCGCATATGGGGGTCGCCTTTTCACGCGGGCTATCTAAAAATGGTTCTTGGTCTGAGCCGGATGCCGTGGTTCCAGTAGTGAAGGTATGTTTACGAAATATCATCCTATACGCAGTGTTAGTAACTTATCTCACCTGATAGCATTTCGCCGCCCATGGGGCTCCTCAGTCTGGACACAATACTGCCCCTTTCATGGGCCATGGAAATCGGCAAGTCATGCAAGATCTTCTCATGCCATTCAAAGCTGTGATCCAGCTTGGTGGAGCGAGAGGAGTCATGATGTAAGTTGACTTTGACCTAATCACCTGTGTAGCGTGCATTAAAAATGTTGCAGGGCATATAACGAGCTTGATGAAATACCGGCTCATGTACATCCTATGTTATATGAAGCGCTTGACGACTGGGGGTTCGATGGATTTATCATTGCTGATGACACCGGTATTACTTCATATATGCTAAGAAAGCCTTGATCTGCGCTATGCTAAATATATAACAGGCATGGTTGAGCTCCAAGCAGTATATCGAGTGGCAGGTTCTCCTGCAGATGCGATACAGCAATGGTTTAATGCTGGAGGGATGGTCCAATTTTATGACTTTCCTTTAGAAATCTATCTTAATGTGAAGCCCCCCTTTCGGACCTAATAACACCAATAATGCTAACACAGACTTAGACGACAATAGACCTAGTTAAAAACGGCACTGTGGAATTAGCAACCCTACAATCTCATGTACGTAGGATACTAGGGATCAAATGGGATTTGGGTTTATTTGATAACCCCTTCATCGAAACCAAGATAGATCCCCCACAAATTGTCGAGAGCCATCGCGACCTAACACGCGAAGCTGCTCAAAGGAGCATTGTACTCCTTGAGAACAAGAACTCGACGCTACCGTTAATACCCAAGGCTCAGAATATCTCTAAGATCGCTCTTATCGGCCCTTTCGCTGATGTGCTTAACTATGGCGATTATTCCGGCCAATGGGGCCAGTATCCCGCAGAAGCAGCGCGGACAATCCGACAAGGAATCCTGAGTTATGCGAGCAACGACGAGTTTGAACTGGTTACAAGCTGGGGAACGAATACCTGGGAATATAACGCACAATATGTGATCCCATCATATCTTTTATCGTCAAACGGCACCATAGGCGGTCTTTCTGCAACGTACTTTGCTGATACCAACTTTACTCAACCTACAGCTCATCGAATAGAGTTGCCGGCGCTGGATTGGGGGCTTTATCCCCCAGACGGTCTAACATCGAATAATTTTAGTGCCATCTGGGAAGGCGAGCTACAATCCCCGGTTGATGCAGATGTTGATGGTTGGATTGGAGCGGCAGTTGGCCCTAACACGACTGTTAAGCTCTTTATAGACGGGAATTTGATCGCATCAAGCGGAGTTGATGGGCTGCTTGATTCCGGTAATATTATGGGTAATATCATGGAATATGATTATATTACAACTAATGCCACGTTACCTCCTAAAGGGTCTGCGCCTTTCACTTTCAAAAAGGGGGAGACTTATCATATTCGCATCGAATATCAGGCATTCAACTTGTATAAAAAAGTAGAGAACGTGAATTCTCTCAATTCGCAACTCATCCTTTTTTGGAACCTCGTCAGCCGGAACGGCGATGCTATCGACCAGGCAGTCCAGCTGGCAAGTTCCTCAGACGTTGTGGTCCTAGCAGTCGGTGCTGCTTGGAATAGCGACGGAGAAGGCGGAGATAGAGGCACGCTTGGCCTTGCCCCAAGTCAAGACTTATTGGCTAAAGAGATTTATAAGTTGGGAAAGCCAGTCGTGCTTGTCCTTCAAGGCGGCCGGCCCTTCGCAATCGACTATTATAACCAAAGCGCCGCGGTGCTAGATACTTTCTTTCCGGGCCAATCTGGTGGCCAAGCTATCGCGGACGTGTTATTCGGCATTGTCAACCCTGGCGGTCGGATGCCAATAACCGTGCCGAAGCACGTTGGTCAGATCCCCGTATATTATAACTACAAGCCGACTGCCCACTTGAAGAATTACTTGGATGCCGAATCATCCCCGGCATATTGGTTTGGGTACGGACTATCATACACGACATTTGAAGTGTCTAAGTTTGAAACCTCGATAAATGGTACGGATGCGATAGGTTTCAAGGCCGGGGATATAGTTACGTTCTCGGTTGTTGTTAAGAATAGTGGCACTGTAGCTGGAAGCTATGTTGCGCAGGTATACGTGCTTAGTCGCGTCTCATCTATCACTCAGCCGGTAAGGCAACTTGTCGCCTTCCAGCGTATTGACATATTAGCTGGCGAGGAAGCTATGATTTCGCTGCAGTTGGATGTTGATAGGTACCTAACCATCCTAAACAGGAGAAATGAGTGGGAGCTGGAGAAAGGGTCGTACACTTTCGCGCTCTTAAATCACGGCGGCGACACGGATACAGCTCAGAATATTACTTTGAGCTGTGTATAAGACGGGAAGTGTTAGACTCGCTGCTTTAGTTAAATTATTCGAGTAAATATTCCGTATGGGACAGTATATGTTCATAACCACTCTAAATGTGCTTGATATTGCATAAAACATGATTTCCTCGAAAAGGAAGGACAAACTCTCCCTTGCCCCACTCATGTGGAACGTCACTACGGACTACGGGACCTAACTGCCTAACTTTAACTTTCTTTGACCTGATTCAGATTCCAATTAAATTCCAATTAAATTCTAATTAGCCAGACTGTTATTCTCGCGCGTCTCGCGGGAAACTTAACATTTAAATCATGACTGAACCAACTCGAGATTCATGTCCGCCTCCTCGCCCCGCCAATCGCATGAAGCGCCCGATATAACATGTATCGCGCCAGAGCCTTTCGAACCTATACCTCTCATCGCCGGCATTGTGCGTACCGGATATTGCATTCCAGGCTCAGTATTTCTGGTTGAGGGCGTCGATTCCATCCATACGTCTAGATCCAAGAGATGGCGTGCCGTACGCCTATTACTCGGAGATGGGGAGCTGTGTATCCAGGCCCTGTTATCGGCCGAGATGCATAGATACGTAGACGAGGGGGAAGTCGCCTTTGGGTCCTACGTTAAGCTGGAACAATTCCGAGTCGAACGGAGGAACCTCCCTAATGGGACTGATGGGGACTCGCCAACCACCAAAGGAAAGGAAAAAGAGCGTGATGACCATAATGCAGGAAATGGGATGGTCTATCTGGTTGTCGAGGATCTTGCACTCGTCGGGTGGAATAACGCACTTGTCGATACCGCGCCCGCCGAAAGTGCCCAAGCAGACGCTGAAGTCCCACAGGATCGAGCTAAAAATAACGCTCAGACTTCTATCACGACCAAACCGGTTCTAGGCAACAGTACTACGCAGTCTTTCGACAGTGGTGTTGGTCTCCTGAAAGAATTAGCCGATGCGGATGACGACTTCGAAGTCATGCCAAATGCTATGTCGAAGGCGACACAGAACAGGCTTGATCTCGCAGCAAAATCTAAGGACACAAACCATCTTCCCTGGTCGAGCAACAACCCTGGGAAACCCCTGAAACTCACCGAGTTACGCAAAATCCCCAACTTACCATACAAGCAAAATTGGAGTGTCAACGTGCTAGCAGTAGTTTCGGCAATCTCGGGTCTCGAACCTTCCGGCCTACCACCGTATAGCCAGCGACAGGTCAGGCTCGCCGACCCCTCTACTGACAAGCACGTGCTCTTGACGGTATTTCTAGACCCGGAACAGTTCTTACCAGCAGTTGGAAGCGTCGTATTACTGCTCGGGGTCAAGAACCATCGTTTTGATGGTGGAAGCCTCAAAAAGTATGCTAGCGACCGCCCGGCAGCCGGACATAGCTGGTGGTACGAGAATCCGACGCAATTCGACTGGTGTGACGTCGAGGGGCTGAGGCAGTGGTGGGTCGAGGGTCAGTCTATCGAATAATTCTTTAGAACATGATCATTTACGAAGCGGCTGATCATAATCGACCCCTAATGAATATGCACGTACAGGATAGCAACTGCGCACAGTAGATTAATACTATCGAATCAGCCCTTCCAAATTGCTGCTTCTACTTGGTGAATAATAATAGTATTTTTTTTTTTTGGTGTTTAGTCGCTATATAAATCAATATTACGAAG
The DNA here is from genome assembly GCF_022478755.1 of Daldinia loculata. Lineage (NCBI taxonomy): Eukaryota > Fungi > Ascomycota > Sordariomycetes > Xylariales > Hypoxylaceae > Daldinia > Daldinia loculata. The sequence goes on along the minus strand of NW_026054884.1, from coordinate 408,642 downwards.
TACCTGGCTACATCCTAATCCAAGCTTCACTAGGTAGGTAACTATAATAAACCGACAAAAGTCCTCCCTAGGTATCATCAATTCGACCAATCGTACCCATAGACGAACTTAAACCCGCCATATCTGGTATCTTCAAAGGTTCTTAGTAGTCAAGCTTCGGCCTTTTTTACTGTTATACGTATCCGGTAGGGATGCTGTCGTTACAGATTTAATTGGTACGGCCGTAGGCGCCCCCGGGGGTTTGAGGATCCGGGAAAAAGTTATTCACGGATTGCTCCAATAAAACCATGTCTGTAATAGGAGTTAGCAGTCACTCTTATGGGTATGAAATTTAGGTGCTTAGGGGTATATATTGGGATGGATAGTTTCTAGAGAGGAAGAGTGAGGGGGGTTACGTACACTCATCAGGCGTCCTGTCTGTATAGTTGTCGCCGAATAACTCGCGCATGTGCGGATCGGGAAGAATATAATGGTTCTGGGTTTGCGGAAGCCCGTTGCCCGAAGTCAAAGCCGATCTCTGCCAGCGCTCCAGCTCGTCCAGCAGATATTGGCGTATATTATGGCCGGGTATCTCGCCTACCTGGTCGTCATCGTTGTTGATGAGAATCGGGTTTCGGGTTCCGGAATGGGCTTGAGTTCCGGACTGAGCTTGGGAGTCGAGATAAGATTGAGGGATAGGGGTCCAGATGACTGGGTGAACCCCCCTGGGGTCTAGATCACGTCCGGTATGATGACCATCGTTCACATGTCCGAGGACGTAGCCCTGACCACGGAAAGTTGTGTCCCCGTCACTAAAACCAAGCGATTGTTCATAGGCGTTCGAGTGTCCGTAGCCATGCGAGTGCCCATGGTTATGGGAGCTCCCATGTCTCTCAGACTTCCCATGGCCATGTGTACGTCCGCCATTACGGGAGCGACCGCTACCACTTGCATGTCCGGAATCATGGGTGGAACTATAGACGGAGCGGCCGTTGCCGCAACGGCAGGGGTTGCATCGACAAGCGGCGCCGCACGGACACATTGCGCTGTCACGTCGGTGTACTGCGGTAACCAGTTGTCTGGTTGTCTAGTTGTCCAGTTGTGTACCTAGATAGGTAAGTCTGATATTGAGGTCGGGGGTAGTATGGTGATGTTTAGTAGATGAAGATAGAGTTTTAGATGAAAAGCGAAAAGATGAGGGTGGCCTTCTGTTTATATAGACGAATTCCACCCTCCCAAGCCAAAGCCTTAAGCTAATTTTGAGTCATGATGGCCCTTGGTGCGTAAGGTCTCGATCATATGTTGCGTGTGATGTGAGTTGTTGTGAGTATAATATCACATTTTGAGGCACGATGACAAATTCATCCTAACTACCTCGACAGCTAGGACGCCGAGATCTAAACCAAGAATAGAGAACCCTCATTGGTAAACTCATCTGATGTCAAACATCGGTCATAAGCGGCCTCTTTCGGAAATTCGTACTGGACAAGTCATAAATGAATCGATTCAAAGTCAGTAGTTCTCGGCAACACGATGATTGTATTGCTCTTCGAAGGTAGTACGAATAATGAAACTTTACTCAAGTCCCAGTCATGAGCTGACGCGTATTTCATCATCACAATAAATTATTTTGAGCCCTTTCAAGTTAATTTACTAAAACTATCCATAATTTTCCGCGGATATGTAGGAACCTATATGCTAGGTACGCAAATTAAAGATAGTGTTTAACCGATGTTGCCTTTGGAGTTTTATTTTAAGTAATTATCTTGGAGTTACAAGGCTATAAAATATACGACATTAATAATTTTCATGATATTCTACGTGGCCCTAACTCTGAGTTGTAGTATGAATATTATCCCTGGAACTAATGAGAAGTCTAGGTAGGTAATATTTCAAATCCGGTTTAAGAGTTAGTCCTAGCGAGTTATAGATGTTATTAGCAATATTACCCCCTAGTAGGAGGTTTAAGTGTTTTGGAAGGGATTGGGCCCCTGGTAACCTACATCATATAATAGTCATTACTCGGGCCAGTTTCCTAACTACCAAAACGATCTCGAAATAACTGAAGGGCATACGATCGGCATGAAGATTGTATATTAATAATGATGGTTCAAGAAATCAACTCGGGTAAGGATAACCGCATCTATAGCTTGCTACAAGTATGTCGTAGATGGGGTAAAATGATTGCATATAGGTATGTATTTCTACTAAGGTGGTATTTCTTTTTGTACACCAATTAGTATATCAAGATGGGATCATCAAGTTCTGACTTTCACTGTAACGACGATACCCCATCCACGGACACTCTCCCATATTCCGAGATCATTCTCCTGGCGGAATGCAACCTCCTGAGCTGTAACTGTCATGTCAGCCCCCTGTTTCTCTTGTTCTTCCTGTATGTTGTCCTTCGCAGCATCGATTTGTGGGGGACTCGGTATTGTTGACTCCGGCGATTTCTGTTCACTTGCGCGTTTCCCCCAGAACCAGCTTTTCTTCTCCTTCTTCGGTGGTAGTCTTTGCTCAACCACAGTCTGAACTACCGAGTTAAACTTCACTTCTGGCTTTTTCTCCCTTTTCGGTTGCAGGTAGTTGGCGAGGCGGCGTGCCATCTCCTCATCACGCCACCAGAGTGATTTAACCTTTTCGGCAGTACCATCTAACGAAGAACTAGGCTCATCAAACCGTCCCCAGTCACTAAATTCTTGTCCGGAGGCCCAGCTCGGGTTTTCGCTGATCTCTCGGGAACTAAGAGTACCAGAGCCAGACTTAGAGTCCTTACCACGGCTTTCTATAGGAATTCTGGATACGCGACAAATCTCCCCGCGTCGCTTCATGTCTTCTAAACCGCTAAGAATGGCATTCTTAGGAACCGCGGCACCCGGGACTAAAGTAAGGGTCGCTAGCGGGACGGGAGTATGTCGAGCCCCTAAGTCGACCAAGAACTCCTCGAGGACGGGGACAATATGGTCTAGCAGAGATGCATCACTAAAAGACTGTTCGACCCTCCGCGCTTGTTGCGTTGCCCGGATGCGATCTGGAAGGGACACGATATGATGCTGAAGATGAGAAGTTAGGGAGTTTAACTGCAACTCATCTAGGGTGTAAGGATTAGTTGGAACGGCGGTATAAGGAGGAGGTGCCTCCAGAGGTTCTTTGCTATCCATGTTTGCTGCAACCTATCCAGAGATTTGACAGGACAGTAGATGAAGCCGGTAGCTATGTAGGCAGAGTTAGAACTAGGGAAATGGTTGGTCTGCTCTTGCTTGGATACTACGTAGTAGTGAGAAAACAGCCAATTTAGATATGCCTGCCACCTGGTTATGCTAGGCAATCCTTCTGGCAGAGGGGCGTGGGTTAACGTTAGGCAAACAGGGACACAGCTATCCAAGCGTAGATGCTTACCAAATAACTTAAAATGGGTTGGGAACTAGATTATGGTCAGTTCTAAACCATAGGTATTTAACCATTAATTCTTGTCATTGGTCCGGGGACAAAATGATCCACAGCTTGGGTTGACACGGGGGTTGATCATACCCCTGAGTATGTAAAGATGATAGGAGCCCAACCTCGATCGAAGACTAGTCCGTGACTGCCGGTTGTCCACCGCTCACGTTCGGGATCATTCGGAGTCAGAAGACAGCACCAGTCAGCCGTGAATACCGAATACCCAGATTTGGGGCTAAGATGCAAGATGCAAGATTAGCCTTGCATCCGCCGTGCACGGGGATAAGTAGAACGGGGAACGGGGGGGTCTAAGCCTCACTTGGCGGCGTTAGGAGCACCGAAGATAATGATACGGGACTTTGGTCACGTAGAGAAGTTCTTTATGCGCTTGATTGCAACAAATGAATTAATTGTCAATTGGCGAATCGAGATTTCGAAGTTTAGATGACGACGAGGTTTCAGATGGACGCATGAGTCTCGATCTCTCGATACCTAACACAACATATGTATAAGTGCGGGGGATGGGTAGGACTCTGGGGGAATCGAAACCATAGGTAGAATAACTTGGATTGCATGACTAGATGCCATGCAAATGCATGCAAGGTTCAGAATCAGGGTTCGGAATACGCCGTAGCGGACAGATTACTGTGCAGTAACCGTGTCATATTACGAAGAAAAGGGAGAAGGATTAAAGTTAAACAATTACCGATCTACAGGGTAGAGGGCTATGCTTAAACGGATACTGCGTAAATAATTCTTAGTCAAAAGAGTCGAGACAATGAGAAAATAGTCTAGTAAGAATAAGCGAGTGAAGCTCAGCCGGGGGAGCTATAAGTCATAGTTACCTATTTACCTCCTAGGTACCTAAAGTAACCAAAACCGTCCGGGTCACGGAGCTGAGCTTCAGCTCGGGCTTCTATGGAGAATACTTAATGCAGCCCTAGGAGGGATTTGGAAAACTTCCAGAATTATTCTGTCACTTGCGTGCAATTGGGAACTCCACTTGAGCTTACATAGACATTAGACCTGGTTGGTAACAAATCAGACGCGGCAGATTATTCGGTCTTGTGACGCGAAACCAAGCCCACTGCCACGCCCGACTACTGTGTAAATAGCTTGTGAATGCTTGTGAATGCCCGTAAATGCTTGTAAATTCCTACCCTATCCAAGAATTTAAAAGCACATGGCGGAGTGAGTAAATCCTTTACGAGTAACACTACGCGACGTCCATACATACTACCGTATGCCTCGTAAGGCTTTTCTGCATCCTCTAGCTTTTGGTTATTTATCCCTGTCAACAACAGCACAGTGGCGTATCGTTCGTTTAAGCATCAGATCCTCGAGCTATCAAGGTTACTTACCTACGTAGCAAACGCTGGTTGGTGATATGTAATTTAGCAATACCACAAGTGTTCACTTGGCCAGAGTACGCACAAACAAATTCACTCATTCTGCCTGTCATCGACTTGTGGTGGCTTTAAACGACCATCTGACTCCTGATAATTATCGACGTGTTTATAAACATCCATGGTAGAAAATAAAGGATTATCAATATCCGATGCCTAAATAGGCACTTACCTATACTAAACATACTCTGACTACGTAGCTTTCTTTCCTTTAGAGCTACATACTTGGCAATCATTCGCTTCGCCCCTTCACCGAGCCCGTCCGTCTCTCTCGGTAATTCCAACCTAAGTTTAACCAAAACCTCGCCAAGAACTCGTCCTGTCAACTGAAGTGTAGACTACCTACTTCAGCTTCTCATACTATTTACTTGCGCCTCATTTAACCAGTCAACCCTCCACTTTTTAACACATTCGTTTGATACCACTCTCCTATCACATAGGTATATAAACAGACAATACCCCAGTACTACCCCCAGTACTACAAGAGCCGCATCTCAATATTCTACTCGTCCCTTTATCTAACCTCACCTTCCCCATTCTCCATCTTCTCGACTAAAGTCTAGAAATACGTCTCAAGTTTTGATTCTACTCACCCACTTGATATATTCGGCTTGACCAGAAATTCCACCACCATGTCGTTTAAGATCGCCGCCCCCGATGAGTACCTTGCCATTACTGGCATGAACGTGAAGAGTGTACTCATCACGAAAGCCGCATGGGTCTGGCCCTTCCAAAGATGTACACGCTTCTCAGTTCAGCCTCACGATTATGCCATGAACCTCCAAGGTACCTATTAATACCAACTACTGCTTAACCTGCCTGCTAACTTCTATGTAGCCATGACAAAGGAGAAGCTTCAGTTCCTTCTCCCTGTTGTGTTTACTATTGGACCGTACGTGTCATCCTCATCTAGCTGTATACCTAGGTAGTAATTCGGAAAATAATAACCGAATGATAGGGATGTGAACAATCGAGGAGCCAACTCGAAGGCCCACAGGCCCGCAGCAAATCTTCAAGAAGGACGTTCCGTACACGATCATACTCACGATGAAGACCGTGGGGATTCTTTAATGAAGTATGCCATGCTATTGGCCGAGTCTACTGCCCAGAAAAAGGAATCGCTATATCTCGAGAATATCGTAAAGGGTATTATCGAGGGCGAGACTCGAGTTCTGGTATCCAGTATGACGATGGAAGAAATATTCACAGAACGCGAAGAATTCAAGCGCCGCATCTTCCGAAACATTCAGGGCGAGCTCGACCAGTTCGGCCTTAAGATTTACAATGCCAACGTTAAGGAACTCAAAGATGCTGCCGGCTCTACGTACTTCCAATCGCTCTCTCAGAAGGCCCACGAAGGCGCCACCAACCAAGCCCGTATCGATGTAGCAGAGGCGCAGCTTCGTGGAAATGTCGGCGAGGCAGAGAGGCATGGCCAGCAAGAGCGATCAATTGCGAAGATGTAAGCGTCTCCTTAATATAGCTGCGACACCTCAAAATTTTCACCTTTGTAAAACTGACTCGTCCCCCCGTAAAGCAATGCGGAAACGGCCGTCCAAAAGACTGACCGGGATGTTGAGCGCGCGGCAGCAGAAGCCAATCTCGCTACGCAAAAGACCGTCCTTAGCCGAGATGTCGAGATCGCGCGCATCCAAGCGACCCGAGCCACAGAGTCCCGTGACGAGGACTTGAAGAAAGAGGTCCAAGTCAAGCGCGCAGCCGCCGAGCTCGAGCGCCTGCGTGCCGTCGACGTCGTCAAAGCCGCCATTGCCCGAGAAAGCAAACAGCAAGCTGCCGACGCGAAGGCATACGAGGTAGAAGCCGAGGCCCGTGCCAACTTCGAGAAGTCAAACAAGGCGACGGATGCCGCGGCATACAGGACTAAGATTGACGCCGAGACGCAGGCTTTTGCGGCCATCAAGAAGGCCGAGGCCAATCTGCAACAGAGGCTGAAAGAGGCGGAGGGTATGGTTGCTATGGCTGATGCTTACTCCAAGATGAGCAATGCTTTTGGTGGCCCAGCAGGACTCCTTCAGTACAGTAAGCTACCCCCAGGACGATATCCCCCTATTTTGTCAAATTTGCCTGGAAAATCGAGATTTTCGAAAGAAACTCGGTTAAAATTTCTTACTCTTAAATTTTATACGAAACCCCTATTTTATTAGCTCAACAAAATTGTTACTAACTGCTACTTTTTACAGTGATGATCGAGAAGGGCACGTACGTCGAGCTCGCCAAGGCCAACGCCGGCGCCATCAACGGCATGCAACCCAAGATCAGCGTCTGGAACACGGGAGCCGAAGCCGGGTCGTCCGGCGCCGGCGGCCAGGGATCTGGTCAAGATAGCGCTGCGACGCTGAGAAACGTAAGCTATCATTTGCCTATTTATATAAAGTGTTGATATATGCGTGCTAATGTAGAGCTACTCAGGTATACCAACTCCTCCCTCCGCTGATGTCGACGATCCACGACCAGACAGGCATCACCCTACCCGAGTGGCAGTTCGGAAAGTTGCCAAACAACGAGGTCGCAAGACGTGACCAATTCCACAAGGAAGAAAATGTTAATGGTAAATAAGGACGGGAGTGTTATTCATGATTATTGATTATACCACGAAACGTCTTTGCACTACGTCTTTCGTTTTTCCAGTTCGTTTGTCATACTGTAGATAGATTCAGCGGTTTTTTTTCTGTTTCAATAGGGGCGTTTGCAGTAGGCTTATAGCTTGCGCGCTAGGCTAGGTGATATCCATCTGAATTAAATTTCATTCTTCTTTTTATGCGACGTGACTTCTGTGGGCTTCTTGACTTTATTAATTATTATAATAAGATCGACATTAGAATTAGATAATATATAATATGCGAAATAATTTTACTGTAGTCGCACTATTGCCTCAGGAATAACAAAGCGGCGACTTGTATAACATTTGTATATTACCAATAATGAAATAGACTTAACACTTAGTCATTCATTGTACGGGATATAATTAATTCTCCTTTTTACATGTGGATCGCTTTTTGGTTAAGTCACCCGCAAAGCTAAATTAGATACCATCGTGAATACGTACTATGCTTGGAGAAACTAAGCTATGGTATTCGCGACCTTATTTAGGGGACAGTTTTACTAATAGTTAGTAGCTCTGTGCATAGTCCGACCGTATAATTTTAAGAATCGACCATCGTCTGAACTCCATAGCCCATAGTCTATCGAAACCATATAATTGTGGATGAAGGGTATAATTTCGCTCTTTTGATTATTTTTTATACAATATTTCTATTTGAAAAGCGTGTAGCATTTGTTGTAATGGTGCGTACCGGGATATGATCGAGTGACGAACCCGAAGTGTTATGATGGCTGACCGGCATCAACCTGTGGTAGCCTGGTTACATCCTACGAGGACGCGATGTATTCGCTTCCTAACCGAATCTTATCGCGCTATTGCGATCCCAAGTTCCAGCAACAGGCGGCCGTTTCTCCTGCTGAGCGTTACTTCCTATGTTCCCTCCGCCACCCGCGGCGGCGCCAGTAGGAGGCGGCGTGTTGGCAAATTTAATGCCTGTCCCTGGGCTCCATACACTCTGCATGGGATTTGCCCTCGGCGGTTGAGGCTGCGGCGCCACTGTCTCACCAGCTGGCACCCATGACTGAATGTGCGCCTCGGCAGGACTTTGAATCTGTTGTCTGGATGGATTAGGTGGTGGCAAGAATGAGGTCTGCTGCGATTGCTGCAGCTGATCTTGATAACCTGTGCCACCGTTCCAACCACTTGAAGAGCTGGTCGGTTGCACAGGTTGTTGTACACGCTCTTGTTGTCCCCCGAGATTCAAGTTGCTTAGCGGCGGCATACTTAGCTCATCCTCGAGCATGCGTGCTTCATGTCTTCTTTCGGCTACAAAGTTCCGCGCTCCATCTCGGAAGCCACCTACTATGCGGCTGAGATCGTTGTAGAACTTGCGTCCCGCCTCCGCGTTGCTGATCAATTCCTTGTATTTGTAATAGGCATTTTCGAGTTTCTGAAGAGCTTGCTCCCTTTCCTTGTTTCCTTTGTCGCCCACCGTCTTCTTTTGGCTCTCAAAGTCACGATTTACTCGTATTAGCTCTGAAACAAGCCTCTCCTGCTCAGCCGCCTCAGCTTGCACAAGTTCAAGGTCTGGTTCATAAAGCGAGTCCAGCCGTTTTTCGAAGAACTCTTCAAAGTGTGCAGGAACTATAGCAGTCGCCACCGTTTGGGCGCGTTCTATTCTTGCCGTTTCGGTCAAGATGTCAGACTTAATGTCATCGCCACGGGCCTTTTCGCGAAGAGCTTCAGCTTTCCGGCGACGACGGCCTTCGAGACGTGCTATATTATTATAAGCTGTACGCAGACGACCAATGGCGGGCTTGAGTGATTCTGGGACTTCAGTACGCCGTGATGAGGGCACAAAGTCTAGTAGGCCACGATCTGGTCCTGTAAGAACGGCCAACATAGGTTCTATGCTATAAAATTTGTCGCGTACAACCTTATCGCTGCTTTCACTGTTCGCAAACCAGCCCTCCGCATCTGCTACTTGTTTCCAGAGCTTTACACCTTGATTCGGCTCAGAACGACTCTCAGGTCGCGACCAACGTTCAGTGCCATATCTTCTACGCAGCTGAGCATCTTCTTCCTCTTCTGTTTGCAGCACGCTTTTGCCTTCTTCAAACACTGCCAAGTCAGCAGCGCGCAGCTTGTCGATATCAGCGAAACTTCTTTGCAGGCGGTGCAAGGCATCTGCCTGCCGTATTTCCTCGGCATGCTGAACCAAAGTCCCAGGCAAGCCGAGCGGTTTTTCGAAGGCCTGGAGCGAACCTGGAAGATTGAGCGACGAAAGAATCTCATGTATTCTTTCGTTCAGTGTTTCGAGTTCAGCTACGATATTCTGATTTACCAGACGGTCTCTTCGCTCTTCATAGATGGAGACGGCAATATGAACGGAATATGGGACGAGCTTTGTGAAGAGCGGAGGACCAAACTCGCCCTTCTCTCCGAGATAGTTGAGAGGTGTCAACACTTGTGGTGGTATTCGCGCAGCTGCCATGGCAGCTCGATCTAAGATCTTGAGCTCTGACTTTGGTGGCACTGGGTCTATAGATAGGTAATTAGCACTGAGGTCTATTTATGTTAATTCATTGGAGTAATGGCCAGGATACTTACTTAGATAAATCACGTCGTTGTCTTTTTCAGCTCGCTTAAGATCTTCCTCTACTCTCCGCTTGAGATTGTTCAAATCATCTGCCACCGTTTTGTGCAAGTAACCGCCGCGACTCTCCCTGAGCCCCTCGTTCACGCAAGAAACAGCATCGCGCAATCTCGCTACCTCTTCACCATATTTCCGCTTTTCTAGACATTCGCAGGCGGCACGATATTGAGCGGCGGCGGCAAAATGATGGTGTTTAGCGCTCATGTGATGAATCCAGCTACTACTGATAGCCTGTGACCGCATAGCTGCCTCGCTGGCTTCATTATAGAAATCAGAAACCTTAGCAGCCAGCTTAGCTATTGATGCATCCTTGTAGCCGTCCATAACGGCCTTTTGCCAGAAGCATTCTTGAGCCTGCGCTAGCTGCAGTTGTATTAACGAGTCTAACGTGTGCTCATCCATGTCCTCCGGTGGTGTAGTTCGTAGCTCAGGTATGACCTCATTTTTCAAGTGTGTCAGTACGCCTGCCGACTGGCTGAAGTAGCTCGCTGCGGTCTTGAGGCCATCCGTACTGGCGCGGTTGCTTGCTATGGCTAGCTGGGAGTATAGAGCGGCGAGGTTGTATAAGATGTTAGCGAGTTCGAACTTTAGATTATTATGTATTATGGGCCGTTCGGTGTTGTAACCTAAAGCAGGATACCATGTGAAGTCTGCGCCGATCTATGCACGGAGAGGGTCTGTAAGTATAAAGCTACGAGAGATGACTTAGAGACCTAGAGACTTACATCTATAGGGAATTTCCCCCCTATCCAGACAAGCTGTCCAGCGTAGGCCTGTAGTCTCGCGACACCAGTAGGATGCGGCTCGCGCACATTCACGGCCTGGCGTCTCAACGCATCGATTACCTCTAGATCTTGGCGGAACATGTCCGGATGTTGGTCATATTTGGTAGAGATATACTGTCGAATAGCGGACGAGAGCGGAAGATGGGCCCCTTTACGAAAGGGGACCGCGAGAATGTTGTTTTGCATAGTGAACCAGTGTATCACACGAACGAATACTTAGGTAGGTTATAAACAAGACAAGATTAGGTACGTAAGATGAAGACGGTGTAGTGTCAGGGTATGTATGCAGCTGTTGCCATGGTCGTTTAATTCGAAGTGGTTTAACGAAGGTTATTTGTGTCGAGATATACTACCTATGTAGGTAGGTAGGTAGGTAGGTAGGTACATGTAGTAAAGTCAATAGAGAAAGTTGAATAAATGACTTCATCCCGGCCGCGTCAAAGCAAAGAAACATTCGGCGGTCGCCTTGGGCAGCCATTTCTTTAGTGGGGTGCGGGGCAGATCTTACATAAGTGACACAAAGGTTTAGGTACGGAAACCACTTTCAGCTTCTAAGCATAATTCTACATAATATTACAAGACATATATCTCATTCATTGTAGTTACTCCTAACATTCCCGAAATCCCATTCTAAATATTGCATTCAAATATGTCACACGTCTACAATAATACACTCATGATTAGGTCATGTTCTCTTGGCCTATCTAAGTATGTACAGTCGCAAGCGACACATCTACCAGCTTCGTCTCGAGCACTTCGATTCCGAGTTGGCGACGCCCTCCAGTGCGACATTGAATAACCACCACCATCTGGCCCCAAGAAAAAGATCAACCCAAAATTGCCAGCCTTGACCATGTCAGCAACAAACACGACATCCATGTTCTTCACTGGACATCTAATGCTCGTAACTCCGCTTCCCAAAAAGCAACTGTATCATACAAATGGACGGGGGAATAAAATGTAAGTCCCAAAACAACCCAGATATTCTCAGGCAGCATACTGAGATGAAGAAATAAAAATGCCTAGTGTAAATGCTGAAAACGACCTTTAGTCGCCACTAATGCTGGGTTCCAAATGGTAAGTAATAAGTGTAGTACAATATAAGTGTACCAAGTTAATCCCTCTTCCGGAATTAACCAAGAAAGTATAAGGTGATGATGGTAATAGTAAAGCGATTGACTGTGTTGACAATTATGCATTATCGGATTTTCTTTTTTGAGAGTCGGAGTGCGATAACCAGCGCGGGTAAATGTATACTTTGGACCAGTCGTGGGTAAAGCCTGGCATAAATCTGCCTAACGCCAACACGATCCCAAGAGCAACGCATGATGATGCTGATAATATGCGATCAAGCAGACTGCACCAATACAAAACAGTAAGCCGCTCTCCTTGGTCCAACTAGCATTCAAAAATAAGGTATCCATCCTGCTAGGCCAATATCGGTGGGTGTTCAACAAGTCAAAAAGACTGGGTACGCAAAACAGCGGATTGGCGATGCCTGTGAAGTGTTTGTCCCACATCCATAGCGAAGTCTCATGGGTTTCCAATCCGGCCTTCTCCAAGTGAAGTAGATGAACGTAAGCATCTATTCCTATCCCATCATACAAGAATCATTAGATCGTTGACTACGCGCTGCGTGATGTCTCTATGGGACCCAGACAAGTTCGATTATGCCATCAACGTGAGACATTGGTTCACCATTTCGGTCAACCCATCTCCAGTCGTTGGCCTTTCGTACGTAGACGTGGGTAACGGTGTTATCCTCATTTACGTGTGCTTCCTGGAGATCCCAACTAACCTTACGACCTGTCTTCAAAAGGCTAGGTCGCTGCGGGTCAAAAACGTAGTCCAGATTCCACCCCTTATCCTGAGGCGCGGCCGCAAACGTTCGCTCCATCTGAGCAAGGTTAAAATTGACGCCCTGGGGGTAGTGAGCAACACTAAAGCCCGTTGAGATGATAAAGTTGTCGCTGGTTCGGAATCGCTGGAGAGTGCAGTCCTCGCCACAAATATGAGCAATCTTGGTGTACTCCCAAGGCAGAGCTGAATGCCACCCGCCACCCTTAAAGTGGTGGAGAGAGATAGGCTTGATGCCAGACTCGTAGAAACCAGAAGGGTCGCCATATAGATCAAGCTGGTACAGACCACGGAGGACAGACAGGCGCACATCAGTATTTTCGTAGATGCACTTGCGAAGCAAAATATCACCCTGAGGACCCCAACCCGAGTTCGATTCGTGGATCTTCTCATCCGTTTTGCAACTGTCGTAGTCCTTGGCAATCTGCTCTGCCAGTGGCACCGAGAGGAATACACCAGCGCCACCGAAAGCTTGCGAACCATGGCGATCAACATTGTTAACATCCTCAGATAAAGTCCCAATGTAAAGCATTTCGCTAGGATCGTAATCTTCAAATTTCTTCGTGAGTGCGTGGACACTAGGGAAAAACGTGTCATCGTCGCATGACACGAGCCATTTCTTGGACGGTCGCTCGGGGTGGTTATACAAAGTCGGAATGAGTGTGAGATAGCGAACGGCCATCTCCATTGACGAGTCCGAGTGGTAGACATCGACATCAATTCCAGCGTGGTGTAATATAGTCTTAGCGTGGAGTATCTGATCTTCGGTCGCGTCCAGGAGCAATAGGACCAATTTGCCACCATTAGAATGGCCCTTGCCATCGGTTAACCAGTATGTCCATTCATTCACCGGGCTAGTCTTTTCGGAGCTGAATCTCTTAAATGTAGTAGACACGCCGAACATGAAATCGGACAGGTTCCCGGTCGCAGGATACGGTGATTCAGGGACCGGAACTTCAAGAGGCTCGATACACTGCTCATTACCGTAGTTGCTGGGGTGTTGCATATCAATCGTGGTGAAAGTATCAGGAAGGAATGACTGAGGAATCTTGGTGATTGACTTCCGTGTAATGGGCTTGCGGTTGATCTTGACATATCGCTTGAAGTACTGGAAAGTATCCCCAAGTTCATATTTTGCCTTGAGCTCACCCATGTGAGTTGAGTTGATACCGCAATCCATTACATGGTTCGACACCGGCGCAACATCCTTGTCGGTTACTTGTGGTCCATCGCTAAGCGGTTGCTGCGAACTATCGCTTTTATGGGTAGAGGCGGCTTTCACAATTCGTGAGCCGACATCTTCTATGCGGTCGGATTTCCATGTAACGCCGAGTAACAGTAGCAACGCGACAGCGAAGAGAACGCATCGCGAGAAAGGGTTCCGCATGCTGAAAAACCTCTGATGCGGAGAGGGCATTCTCGCTCCCATCGTAAATTTCCCCCAACGACAACTTGCCAGGGGAGGATCGTCTCGACTACAATCGGGCTGGTCTCAACGGTGTCGCTAGTTTCGTTTCTAATCCAAGCAAGTAGATCAACCGCGGAATTACTTTATGACGGCTATTAGAGAGTTCCGTGTCTGTGGATTTAGCATGCGGCGCGGTAGTTGACAGTCTATGTCACGAGAGCTCTTGTTACTGAGAATTTCTCAAGCTTTCGCAATCCAAAAAGTACCTAGATAGGTGGTAACGAATGACACCTCACGCAACAAGGCGAGGAAAAGTGAGACGTGAAAGAAAGCAAACGCTCACACCCGTCTTACGTGTAAGGCACTTCTCAAAACTAGGCGAGTAAAGAGGGTATGGTTATTTCCAATATGTAGAAGAAGGGACAAAACGAAAGACAGGAGGGAGGAATTCGTCAGTAGAAAAGGAAAAAAGGAGGGATCAATCAAGGCAAAGTATGTAAGGTAGAGAGGAAAGAAGAGAAACAAGCTTGACAGGGGGAATCACCTCCGTACTACAAGCGGAAGCTAGACGACGCAGCAGCGTAGGGTATGTAGCGTATTCAGCGACGTATGTACCAGGTACGTAATTGCTAAATGGCCATAACAGAACAGGCGCGGACGATTAGGGGCATGATAAATTGGGGTTGCCAGGATTTGTATTAGATCCGCTGATCGAGGGGTACCATTCGGTATGGTACCTACACTACCTAGGTAGGTATGCGGTACATCCCCTGTTGTGGATATTATCCTAGGTAGCCCTGTGGGCGAATGGACAAACCGGAAACTGCAACAGCAAGGAGAGAACAGGCTTGAAAAAGCTAGGGTAACTAGGGCCTGGGAGAAATAGGGAAACCCTGGAAAAGGGCGGGTCATGTAATGAGCCAATCGAATAGTTGGACTTCCAAGATGAATAAAAAAAAAAGAGCGCTCAAAAAAAAAAAAACCAATTGGATTATGCGTTCCTGCGTTCCAATGAGTTACTTGGTTGATTAGAGGCTTAAGAGGGGGTTCGGGCATAGAGGTATTGTCTAATATTGTCTTGTACATATCGCATGGCGTTGTAGAACAAAGCAGATCGAAAGATATATCTTATGTTGGTTTGGCCAGCGAGCATTTCCTCTATCTGGCCCGTGTATACCATGAGATAAACTGCCCTGACCCTTGATAGGTGTATATTACCTAGCGCGGCAACACCGCACATTGATATAGCAGCATAGTCGACAGTATTTTCGGTTGATAGGTCACTGACTTACAGCATGACTCGGTCGGCTTGTAGATCCCACAAGTTAGACTTCTTGTTTACTTATTTACACTAGTTACAGACTACATATTTTCAAGATTTTGTAAGACGCTGTATTGGTCATTAGGTATGGGGCGTTTATTGTTTACTACATATGTACCGCGACATGTTTAAGTGACGCCGGTTTGAATACGTGCGTTACTTAGGCGTGGTTAAAATTCCAGTTGACTACCGATCATACGTGAACATCAATGTACATGGTTGCTGCTACATGGGTATCATATCAGCGGAATAACACCTTAACTTTACTGCTAATCATTAATAACAGTGTTGCATTTAAAACCGAAGAATTTCTCAGTCAAAAGACTACTATAGTAGTGGTGGGTTTACTCAGCCTGATTTGAGAGAATATCGTCATCGTCTCCTTTCCTTGGTGGGATTACCTTATGCGAAATGTGGACGTGGCTGGCAGTGCTCGTGACGATCTTTTCGCCATGCGCTTGCCCGTCAAGCCTCTTAAGTTTCCAATACGAAAAGCAAACTCGTGCTGTATTTAGATTAGAGCATGAGCTGACGAATCACTAAACTATATTACACGAAGAATCGATGTGAGAAAGTATGCAACAAGTTGGAATCAATACGTCAATGTGGCCAGTTGCTGTGGCCATCAATGTGTGCCGCTGCAGGCTTTGATTTTTCCATATTATAGTCGGTAACCTGTCATGTAAGTAAAGTGACTAAAATGTACCTTTGCGTCCCGTCCCATCAACCACCATACTTTTGGCCCCGTCAAAGACAGTAAGGTTAACGTTGGCATATTTAAGTAGAAAGGTTACGCGTATCTTATTTTAGTTACTTTTTCATTTGGATATGAGACGAATTACTTTAGTTGAGGTCTAGACACGAGAATAGAAAAGCTTATTCCCTTGCTTCATAAACTTTCTTTTCCAGATTCTAACCCAGACTTCAACAGAACTCATCTTATCTGTTTCGTACTACACGTACATAGTACGTATGTAAAAAGTCAGATCCCGGCTAGCCAAGTCAGGAAATCCTTGAAAAGGCTTTCCGCTCCTTGAAAGGGTTTTCCGCTCGGTCATGTACTTAATGAAGATCACTACGTCGTTTGTCTCGATGTTCCCAGCTCCCAGCCCGCCCTAACCACCATCACCAGGGGTAGCACAGGCCAGCATTCGTAAGCTGTGGGTCTATCGTTTCGAATGTCTCGCCAGTCATCGTCCAGTTCGGTGAGATTGCAGCAATTACGTCAATCCTGCCAACCCGCTTAAGCATTTTTCACTTTTCATCTGCTGCCAGTAGTATTTATGTCTTAAACAGGACTGGCGTTTCCATCACTGTCTTCCTAATGAGAATTCATTTTTCAATGATATCAAATAGCAAATGCCAGGATAAGCGGTAATTAATCGAATTGATACTTGCAATACCACTACAACGCGATGGATACCTGTTCGCATATCCCGGTGCGAAATAGAAAATTGGAAGAAAACAAATATTATGAGAACTCAAGCCGTTATCTTCTCGGCATTCATAATGTGGGCTGCAGATCAGGGGTCGATTCCGCTAGTCTACCTATCCGCGATGCCACATTGGGGGAGAACTTGAACCTCGACGCCCGTAAATACTACAATAATAATGATGAGTGTGACGGGCGCACAAAAAATAGGATATTTTCCACATAGGTCGCGTTATCACGAAATTGTCCTTCACTGTCTAGAGCTTCTAGAAGCGCCGCGGCTTTGCTCAATATCACGGTATTATAAAAAAAGAAGCTTATATCTCTATTACATATCGCTTCAACCCGACAGTATGAATATACTCGCTATCGGGAAGTAACGGCAATTTGGAACTTACCGCTTTTGCATGGCACATCCTGCTGGTGATTAAAGGGTCTTGGCGTCTGTAGCTGATAGATTCTCTGTGGCGGGAATTTACACGCCTAAACCCGTCACAATATGCCTAATCAATGGCTTAATTGCCGATATGCCAACATGATTGGCTGTTGTTGATAGACCTTACAATTTCTTGCGCAGACAGCCGCCGTGACATGTCTAATGTATACTCAAATATGATCATAGATTCTTGCAAAGCTGAGTAGAGGAAGAGTAAGAAGCAAAGTGAAGTAGGGTGATAGTATACTAATCGATTATGGTAAGCATAAACATTCAGACTTCGGCATCAAGGACATTTTATTATTCGACCAGCCTCGATCCTTAACCCATCTAATATACAGCTTTTGTCTGGCTTTGCAATTAAGCTTCTAACGGTGGACAAGTGTGATATTGCCAAAGTACACTAGGTTGGACGGATGCAACTAATGTAAGCTTCCACGGTTACTCGGCTCCAAATGTACGACTGCACGGCTTGGACCCGACCTAAGGCTTGGCTTGCCGTTCTATGTGGAGGGATTGTACTACTTGACCTTCCGGTTGTGTTAGTAGAACGGTAAGCCCCTTGAAAGAACCGAGAAGAACCGGACCAAGAGACTATGCTCCGGATCAACACTACCGCTAACAGGCCAAAATCTAGGGATGGTCGACGGGGATATTGAAGATCTCAACGATGATCGCATTCAGATTCGGTAAAAAGAGCCCGGCAGCCTGTATCCCGCCAACCGACCAGGCCGACCAGGTGTAACAAATTCGGCCTACTAGTTAAGTGATCCGAAGAGTTAAGTGATCCGAAGGCTCCTTGCAGCCGGTTCTCCCTAAGTCGGAATCTCTATCACCGTTTCGCAACTTCTTATTAGTGTCTCTGAAAACATTTTCCATGTAAGACTGCCAAGTCATCCTACAATAGCCCAAGAGGAACGAATAGTTCAGGAGGAGCAGAATTGAATGACTATTTTAGAGACGAAAGCCGTCAACCATACTAACCAACACTTGGCAGTGGGCTATTTATGTGCTTTCCGCCAAGCTCAGAAGCTAGACGGGCGGCGTCGTCTTACTAGCCACCGGTGTGTCCAAAAGCCAAGAGCCTAAATGTGAAACGTAGAAAAGGACGTCGAACAAGGACCGACTCGATTGAGGTTAAGGTGATCTATGATCCAACGCCAAGCAACCTTATTGAGAAGGCCATCACAAGTACACTCCTATCCCGCCGTTGATCATCACGCAAGCCGTACCCCAAACTGGTAGGCAATAACCCCTCATCAAGTGATATTTAATCTCATCTCCAGCGGAGACGAACACGCGACCTTCATCCATTCTTTTGAAAGATTTGGCCCCTAGTTTACGGCCATGGTTTACAATCGTGGGAATTTCCGTTCTTTTTCATAGCTTCTTTGCCAACCCCCCCGCTAAAGACTTGTTAGCGTTTTTATAGCCAAGAACGATCAGCCACATACATCCATTGTGCTTCAGTTAATAATACGCAGATCCTTTACCTATGTAGACAAATGTACTTGTACTCCGACGGCTAGAGATCTAAGAACCCCGTCCGGTTCTTTGCCTCCACGAGAGCCGCCGGGAATATGGGAAATTATCTGCCTTTTAGTGTGATAGTGTACATGGCTACATGCAATTATAATTGCGGGTAGGTATTCAGCAGCTGTAACAGAACAATAACCAGGCTAGACAAGCGCCACGTGCTCGGGGCTAAAACACATGTATCTGAAACTACGCAGCTAAGCATATTGTTTATTCTCCGTGGCGATGACGACAATGCTTCTTAGTCTGCTACTAACTACCGTGAGGCCTTTCGCCTACATCTTTCTCGCTTGATTATATATTCATGTGACTATGACTATTATGCGTTCCGAGTCCAGGGTCGGCTTATTTACATTTATCAATTTCCAAGGAGTGGTTGAGTAAATCGCATCATTTTAGCTGAGAAGTGTGAGCCGATCTACATACATCGCGCCTAGGAAATCGTCTTATTCTCTTCCGATAATCAGGTAGTTCCTAGGCGGAACATCTCTAATATTCAAACATTGCCCTGTTATGCTTACACTTTACCCTTACTCCTAGGTAGCAATCTACAATTCAATGCCTTAGGTATGCACATATAAAGCCGAGCTATCTATCTCTATAATCGTGGGGCTGGATTCCGAAACGGATTACGCACGCGGATATCTAAGCTTTAATGATAAATCAGAAATTGAAACGGAGTATCCTACTAATCAAATAGAGAACTAATGGATTAAACATCTGATTCATTATATTATAACATCCGGGACTTTAGTCAAATCAAGCAACGAACTCATAATCCTAATGCAGTGAAATAAAGCCATAACAAAAGCCCTCATTTCACTATTGCCTTCATCCCTACGGAATAGATACATACCTAGGTAGAAGTCTCTCATACTATATCTAAGACCCACATAACAACCCAATAGTTACTTCCTTTTTATCCAAAGCTTTAACTCTAGGAGATGTGTATAGAGCAACGCGAGTTCATACGGCTCCTCGGAGAACTAGGTATGTTTACATACCCGGGCCCAGCACCCGTAAGAGTATCTGTCTAGGATTGATGGCGAGCATTTAGCAGCAGAATAAAAGCAAGGACCAATTAACATAACTACTCTAAATGGGCTCACGAGTTGGTTGAAGAATCATTCAGCTTAGTCTAAGATACTCCCTCCGTTTTTTAATTTAGAGCTGCTGACGCCATATTCTCTCAAGGGGCATAAATCATTAGGTGGGTAACATGTACAAGAAACTATCACCCGAAGTGCCACTTTTGATTGGTCTAAATATGGGGTACTCTAATAGCCAACCCTAGTTGAGACGATTAGGTTAACCGGTGTCGCACACAGAGCTGGAGATATATACTAAAATAGTTGGCGAATATTTCAACAATCTAAGCATGAATGGTGTAGCGGTAACATTCAACCCTTCCATCTTCCAGTTGTAAGGTTGAGCTCGGGGTTCGACTCCCCGTTCATGCATTCATTTTTCTCCATCTCAGACACGATTTAAGTCTTGAGCTGAGTTTGCTTTTACTTTTTTTATGTATGTAGATAATTTTATCGATTCAATTTCTATGTCGATTACACCTATTTATTCTCAACCAGTTCCAAAGGGTTAAAAAGTTTTGCTGGGATAGCTCGTCCATCCCGATCATAACACTCTTTATTACTCATAATATTGTAAGCATCAACAAATATTCGATGAAAGGACTCGTATGATTGAAGTGATCATTTACAAGGAAGTCTACCCATTTCTGTGACAGCAAGTCGTCAGTGCGACACGAACCTACCCCTAGTCTTTACACGAAACGGTCTCATAACCAACAACTTATGAGTAAAGAGGTAGTCGTGGTACGGAATATACACAAACACAAACACACACATACCAGGTTCATCTTTCTCATGAATTATAAATAGTTATATCCTAGCGAAGAGCTTAGGTGGCAGACTGAAACGGTCACATCCGGCAGTATGCCCTCTTATGACAGCTCGCCGTCGCCGGTAAGTGGCGGTTGAGATAGTCTACGTAAGTCACAATGGAATCTGTCAAAAATTATAAATCTTCCGAGTTACGTACTTACCTACGGTCCCTGAGGTAGGTGTGTTATTTCCGGGGAAATCCGCTCTCTAAATAGCAATCGTAGTGGTCCTTTGGATCCAGTCCGCGCAAGTATAAAGCGGGTACTTTTAAAGAGCAAAGGTCCTAAGTTCCAGATGAACCGGGCGTTCCGAGGACGGAGAGGCGAAGATGAAAAGTTTCTAGGCTAGATACTATATGATATGATGTAGATGCAAATAAGCGTCTTAGACTCGGTGAATCAAAGTTAGGTACCTAGTATTTACGGAAGATTTCGTTTTACGGCAATTTAGACAATCGCGCGCTGTAGATTACGAAACTGCCATTCCGTATCGGTTATCCCCAATGGCCCAGACTAAGTCTACAACGAAGCTCCGGCAGATGCTTGCTGATCCGGAAAAGACCGTTATATGTCCGGGCGTACATGATGGACTTACGGCACGCGTGGCGCTGAACGTAGGCTTTGACGCATTGTACATGGTAGGACCTTGCCTCCCCAAGCCGCAAGCCAGTGGGTTTCTTTCCCGAATATCTTTGGACTGACTTCGGGTCAGACGGGCGCAGGAACAGCTGCATCCCGCCTCGGGCAGCCGGACCTCGGTCTTACAACCGTCGACGATATGGCGACGAATGCCGGAATGATCGCGGGCCTCGACCGTGCTGTTCCGGTGATCGCAGATGCTGACACTGGGTTTGGCGGACCCCTGATGGTCGCCCGTACCACCGAGAAGTACATTCTCCAGGGGGTAGCAGCATTTCATATCGAGGACCAAGTGACGACTAAGCGCTGCGGACATCTCGGCGGGAAGGAGCTCGTTGATACACTTACATTCGTAGCTCGCATCCGGGCCGCTGCCGCTGCGCGCTCGCGTATGGGCTCGGATATCGTCATTATTGCGCGCACCGACGCGCTGCAGTCGCGGGGCTACGAGGAGGCGGTTAGCAGATTAAAAGCCGCCGTGGAAGCTGGTGCCGATGTAGCGTTTCTGGAGGGGATGCAGACGAAAGAGCAGATGGCACAGGTTGTTAAGGATATGGCGCCTACCCCGTGTCTTCTAAACATGGTCAGCGGTGGCGTCACACCTTTGGTCCACGCGCGGGAGGCGAAGGAGTTAGGATACAAGATTGTCCTTTGGCCTATAGCCGGTATGACAAGCGTATACATCGCCATGCGCGAGTTCTGCCAGGAACTGAAGAGCACGGGTGAGATAAAGAATAGGTATAAGGAAGATGGGAAGATCGATGGAGGTGTGAGGGATGTGTTCGAACTGTGCGGACTGTCGGCTTGCGTTGAGTTTGATAAGGAGGTTGGAGGCGCAAGTTTCGCGAATGGGGCTTGAGAGCTTATAGGAGTTTTATGAAAATAACTATTCATTGCGAAGCGGGCAATAAGGGGTAGAGCCGAGGTATATGATAATAGTCCCTCAATCCTAGTCATCTAGTTACCCCAATATATATTCGAAGAGAATACTAAGTCTATGGTGTATGGTGATATCAAATAAGCAAGCTTCATTGCCGTCTAAACACTGCAATCATAGAAGCAGATGAGATCTCTAGCAAGTAGCGTTCCGCCAAGATATACCGTGGCTTTTCCCCTTCGTCTTGTCGTGTGAAATATTCATTCCTATACCGTGTCCTACTGATCAAAGGCCACAAATTTTCTCATTCAATAACGATTGGAGGCCGCACTGGCACGAAGATATGTGATTTGTCACCTGCAAAGCACGCGTGGCTCGCTTCGTTATGAAAAATAGATGAAAGTTTGTTTAATAGTTTTACGGGACCAACAAACGGAATGGTCAAATTCCGGAAGGCAGTGAATATAAATAAAGAGCTACAGTGAGGGACAGATATATGGGCTGCCGTTCTCGGGGGCTATGCGGCTGACTGGCGAATCAGGCGGTGCGGTATCCCCCCGATTTCTATTTCAGGATATCCCGTTCGCGGGAGATGCGACATCCGATCTATAAGCGCCTGATATCAAGTAAGGCTCGGCAGCTCAACAGCTATCAGCTGGATTTGTTTCGAAACAATGGCCGACGTGTTAGTTCTATCGCTGTTGGTCCCCTATCTCGTCAACATACCCAACCCAGAGGGCAGGAAAAGCCTTATCATGTATAACCACCAATCCTCATGTCTGTAGGTAGTTCTTGGCGTTCTTATTAAGAGTCGTCTTCTAGATTTTTATATAGATAACTCCGGATATAATCCATCCCGGTAGAATTCCCCTTGGGTATACACCTCTCCGGCGCGCCCTTTTGCTGTTGGCCGTGACCAGATGGCCCAGCTGATGAGGCGCAGGCACGTGGTGTAATGATTGAAAATAGATAAATGCATGCGTGCTAGTTATTCACACGAGCTATAGTTAAGGCCCTCGACTTAGGAGGCGTTGACGTATAACTGATTTGTTTTTAGATTCTTTTAATGACTGTCATATAAGTAGACTGATTTAATGTTTCCCTTTTGCTAAAGTAAGGGAGCCTGTCAAGCAGTTACCTTTAACTAACTGTGTAGTCTATTAAAGCCGTCATACCCACGAACTCGAAACCGCTGTCAAGAAAAGCAGAACTACACACTAAAGACATATCCATCTCGAAAAGATTCACCTCAGCTTTTATTGGCCTTAAATATTCCTTATATTATCTTACTAGTTCTTAACGTCTAATATTTCCTCACGATGAAGACCACTTTACTATCTGCGTGCCTATATACTACAGTTTTGGTTAGGCTGTTAGGCTTGACCTCTGCTGCGGTTATTCCTCGCTCAGATGCCGACACCATTGCCAACTTTGGGAGGATAGGCATCTGTCTCTCATACCTCGGAGCTGGAAACACAGAGAAAGAGCTCGCCCCATGTAAAATCTTTTGCCCGGCGCAAAATCCGGGGTCAGACCCAAACGCCGTTGGTGTATGTGATATCCCTTGCTCTAATCATAGCAAAATCGAAATGAGACTAACATATAGGGTTTAATTGCAGTGCAAAGGTCCAGATGTACCTACAGACAAATTAGATCCTAGCACAATAGACAAAGACGACGACGGGAACGCATTCACGCCGGGCGAGTGTATTTGCGACCTCTCAGGAGCCGTTGCATTCCTTGATGTGGTTATTCAGGGGCTTTCGCAGCTAGACAATGTAATATGCGCCGTGGTGCTATCGGCCGTGACGACCCTCGTCGAGGAAGGCCTTGACGCTGTGCCTGGAGGCGCATCTGTGACCGCGGTCCAGAAAGCTGTCGAAGGTGCTAAGACGTTCGTGGAGAACGGGCTTGATGCTATCTCATTCTTCAGCGATTATATTGGAAAGTCGTGCGGCGTTTCTGACTTCAGCTTCAACTTGGACGACGTATTTCAGGGCTTGAGTGATGCTCCGGACTCGCTCGGCATGAGCAAGGGCTGCTTTAGACAGAATAAGAGTTGTCAGAGACCTTGAGACACGTCGAATAAATATTCACGTCGAAACATTGGGTGGCATTGGTATTGCTATGGGGGCCTGGTCGGGAAATTGATTTGATACGTAACTTCAATGGCGTATGGATAGGGGTTAGGCGTATGGTATGGTATTTGATTAGGGTTTATTCTAATGTTGCTATCATTTAGGGGACCTCTCCTATAGATATATTAAGATTCTATGGTTCATTCTCCATTTCGATATTCATATGGTAATCAAAATGCCGCTCATAATTTACTACTTACGATAGTCTTTTGGTATGGTAAAATAATAATTAGCGAATAGAATTACGTATCTAAGAAGGGTACATGAAGATAATATTATCCGCGTATTATATAACCTGATCCAGGTTGCTTAGGGCATGATTCAGCTCGCCGGCGTCCTAATGTCTCTCATGACTCTAAAAAGACCCTCTTAACCGTTACCCGTTGACAGCTGGGGTTCTGCGGCCCTTCCTTGCCTAGGACATACTGCAGCGCCACATATCCGTACCCCTGCCAATACGTCGTGCACACAGCCCAGCGATCGGTCAAATAAGTGATATAGTTCTCAAACGGCTCAGGCGGTGAGACCGCGTCGTCGATGTTGGCCGCCACGGCCAGGAGCTCATCCTCAGTGAACGAAACAGGCTGAGCGGTGTCGCTGCTGGGCCAAATGAGCGGAAATGCGAGGTTGGAGGCTGGGTTATACATGAGTGACATTGCCGTGCTCTCAGTAAAAGGCGGCTGGCCACCGGTGAAAGTCCATGTTATTAGGCCGGAAGGTAGGTACTTAGGGTCTGAGGGCGCTTCGGCTGAGCCGTTGAAGAAGAATGTCTGGAACTCGGGCTCTTCGACGGCATCGTCGAGACAGAATGACTCGACGGCGGCTCCAGAGTGGCAAGCGGTGAGCTTAAGGCCATCCAGGGTGCTATTGTCGCTTGACAGGACGAGGTTGAAAGGTGCAGATTGGTTTGGATAGTTGCTTTGCGCCAAGGCTAAGCCAAATGCCGATGCAAAGAGAACAAGCGAGCGAGCCATTTTTATCAGCGTATTAAGCGTTGCCTATGGTGTTTTTTGTCTTGACGATATTATTCCAAAGACAAGAGACATGGTGGTAGATAACCTAGCTTTTATACTAAAACCTCTCCTTTTCGGCTCAATATAGCTACGTTTCCTATCACCAGTGCAGCTTTCAACCGTCCTCGCTTCTAAGGGAGTTAATGGAATACGAGGTTCTAAGGCGTCATACTACGTTAAGCGATAGTGCGGGCGTCAGCCTGATTGGTCACATGGAGCCTTCGATATTCCTCTTTCGGGCTTCATGTTGCGCTTTTAGATGCATACAACCCGCCATATATTGGGGTGTAAGTAATCTTATGTTCCTGTATGTTTCACGGGAAGACTTCCTGTATTTTATACGAGATATATTGCCACATATCACTCTAATTTCAGTTTATTACCAGTTAAGTGCGTCTTTATTTTGATGGCTGATGCTGTATACGAGAATATCACACCGAAGTCTACTAGGTAAGATAAGCTAGTACGTATTTTTATTCTAACCTCGTGCTCTTAAAAAAACACATGTATCATTTCTTAGAGAATTAGTAAAAATATTTCTCCTGTAAGTCTCGTTCAATATTAAGATCGTCCGCCTCGTGAAAAGCTAACCCCCCTATTCGAGATGGGTAGCAAAATTATGACTGCATTCCTAATAGAAAATTTAGCCCCTTTTCTTAACAAATTATTTAGTTAATCAGGTAGGTAACTGATAAGTTATTCATCCTTTGGGTAACAAGACTAGGATATTAATTACCTCAAAGAGAACGAGTATGATTCAACGACCCCTAGTCTCTTAAACTTGGTTTTAAATTTACACATACGCATGCATTGTACGGTAGAATGCTCTTACTGATGATGCCTGGGGTCCCAATCACAGGATAAATAATAAGGTTATTGGTAATATTTTCTAGAAAAGAAGAAGGGCTTCAGTGAGATCTGTCTCTTCACTTTTCCACCTATACACGAAATATGACTAGAGACATAAACGGAGTTGACGACGATATGATATCTAAAGATGTAACTATCTAATTAAGTCGAAATAGCTCAACCTTACCCAAAGTGCCTAAGTATTACGGCCTCTAACTACTCTCATTTCTCCTTGGCCTTATTTTCGACGGCTTGTTGCCCTCTCAGAAATTTCCTCCGGACAAATAACAAAACGCCATCCTCGAAAGTGCGGATTTTTGAAGTGAGTGGGAAACTCCACATTCGGAGGCGGGTTTGAGTCCCTTTGAGGTGGTTGTGGGGGCGCCGGCGGGTTTCCGTCAGGGCAATTGTGGAATTTCCATTCTATTCCCGCAACCGTATTGAACCAGGCTTTCCGAACTTGTGTTCCAAGAGGTGTAAGGCTTGATGGGTTGTAGGTACTAGTGTTTGCCCAAAGTAAGGCTTGTCGACTTTTGAGAAATTTTTGGCCTTTCTTAGTACCAAGCCAGCCTAGCCCTTGTTCGGTTTCTAGCCATGGGAAACCAAAATCAGACGCCAACCACCACCAACCGGATTCCGATGCGAGGAACCGGAACCCTGGCTGAGAATTTTCATGCCAATCATGCCCAAGCCAGTCGTGTCCTTCAGGGGTTGCCAACCAAATAGAAAGTTCATTCTTGTCGTCATGTACTGGGTAGGCAAGCCACCGCAAGCCATCTTCATCGTCCAACCACTTATGCCTGCGATGATGCTTATTTAAGAAGGCCAAGCACCAACGTCTGCTAATTTCTCCAATCATATACTTCTCAGATCTGAGAAGGTATTTTTCGTATCGTGTATCTTCATGCTCGAATATCTCATCATCATATTCGGATAGCGTATCCTTGAAGGTCGCCAGGTTAGCTTGGAAAGCTTTAATTACCTTCATTCTTGACGGTGGAACTTCTTTCCGAAATCTACCGACTAGGATTATAAGTTCCTCGACGTGTGAACATCGGGGCCATATAAAATCAGGAGGTGGATTCCAGGATTTATGAAAAACTGTGTCGAGCCCGAAGACACAGATTCGAATACTGTGAATATAATGAGGCATAGACCAATTACCACCACTGGGCACCATATTGACACAGTTGTCGAAGAAGAACCAGTCTATCTCTCTTCTCGTAAGTATAGGGTTGACTTGGTCGTTGTTTCGAACAGAAAAGCGTGGGTCGCCCCTATGTCGTTCTTGTAGATTTCTAACACCAGGCTCATCCTTTGAAAGGAGGCGGAGAACACCTTCGGCGAGTATATCTGCACCAGCTGGTTTGCTGATCAAGAAGTTGAGAGTGCTCAGGCCCCTTCGTAACTGGCGAGATTCGTGCCATTCTTCGTTGACATAGACTTCCCGATTACCACCCCAAAGCTCAACAAGTTTCCCCTTTTTGTATCTGAAGTAGACCCAGCTTGGCAATGAGCCAACCATTTCGAAGATAGAAAATTTCACATCGAATGGTAGACTGTCGAATGTCAAGCCTTGGGTTTTGCATTCGGTTCCAGCGGATGATTTTGTAGCCTGCTTCCCTTGCCCAATGATGCCCCCTAACATAGCAGTAACATCTCTAAGTATATGAGAATCCGTAGGAGCTTTTGGCTCCGGATCTCCAAAATGAGAGCGGACCTCTTTGGCCGAGTTGAACAAGAGGGGTATAAGTTTCGTGGTATATAACATGTTGATGGTATAATATCAAGTCGCCGATAATCGGTTATACTTCTTAAAGATGATGCTGGAATCTGATAGAATTTGTTGCTGTATCAAAAAGATACGCGAGAAGGTTTAGTTGAATATTTAGTCAGGTTCCTATCAATAGTAGATTGATGTTGCGTTTTAAAGAAAGGAGGGATAGGCAAAGGATGCCTGGTGGGTTAAATAGTGTACTACTGCTATCATCTACAAGGCACATAAATTGTGACTTGAATCATTATGACAGTGGACTATGATACCTTCCCTACACAAGTCACTGGTTTTCAAAGTCAGTTCAATGGGTGAATTGGGCCAAGAATCGCCATTCTACATGGACATCTAGGGTCTGACTAGATGGTTGTGGTACAGATATGGTGACTATAGGCTGCATGTTTGAGATTTCTGAGTAACAATATCGGACGATTATCTAAATAGTGAAGTCAGAAGGAATAGAGTAGTACAACACAATACGTCCGTGATAAAAACGTGAGGTTTCCATCATATTGTGAATAATAAACCACTAGTTGTCAAATTGTAGGTTTGTGGAGGTCCCAACCGCGAGGCTGGTAAAATCGTAAGATTTCTTCGAAGCTATGATTCTATGTAGGCAACCCTAATAACACAATATGTAGAGGCAATTTGTCTGCTTCGACAAAATGTAGTGCGCCAATATGCTAAGCAAATGTTGTTGCGTATCATCCCTCTTAGATCGGAGGCAAAGCCGGTACGTCTGAGTGTCTCGTATCGTCGTAATCATTGTCGCATAATAACAACCGCCTTGTATAAGCTACGAGGCTAGCTGTGGCTAATAAAACCCTGACAGCTTGTCTGCCCACTGTACGGAGCTGTTGGATATATCCTTCTCTCGCATCCCCTAAACCACGATACACCCCGAAATACTCCAAGAAGGTTCCTACTGCTCTGGTATCTGATCATTGGACACCGGGGAACCTTCTAAAAACCATGATATACCCGGCGGCGGTACTACCGGCCCATTGTTCATCCCTATCCATATCTTAGTAACCCATTCATATATCCCCATGATTTCATTAAAAACCTGGGACGGTATTGCGTTATCGGACGATGCCAACCCTACCTTCCTCTAAACGCCTGCGCTTCGCCAGTAACTCACTTGGATAACCGGAGGATTCGTGATTCTCGGAGAAGCTTCCATTAAAGACTTCCGAGAAGATTTTTCTTTTGCGCTTAGGCGATAGTGTTTGGGCTGTATTGGGCATCGACTCGTCTTCCTTGTTGAGTTTCTGAAGCACGGCTTGTAATTTTTCATCAAAGCTGTCGCTTTTGTCTCCTTCTAAATTGGATGCTAGCTCATCCTCGAAGGTTTCTATCCGATCTATATCGAATTCACCAATGAGATCTCTGCCAAGGGCCTGTCCTAGGCGTTCTTTGAGACCTAGAACAGGCCATATTGGGACATGTTGATAGTTGATTGTAACTTTTGCATTTCCTCGTGGTGATTTTCCGGGCTCGTGGAACATGGTTAGAAATGCTGTAGGTACCACGCTTGAATAGACGACGAACGAATTGTCATCTTTCGAAACTGTCAGGACGCGAACATCGACATCTTTCGGCAAAAAGCCCTCTCCTGTGAACATATCTCCATATACATGCTGTTGAGCCATTGCGAGTATGGTGGCGAGAATGTATTGATCCTCGTCCGGATTCTTCGGGATTAACTTTTCCGATCGGATCTTTTGCAAACGGTGTATAGGACCGTTGAATGATCCATTCGGGCCAGAAGATACTCGGAAACAGTTTCTCCTAATATGGTTTAGGTAGTCACGATCCAGGTAGGCCAGTATCGGTGCGTTATAGGGGGCCCTGGTATCTCTCCCTTTGTTCATTATCGAAACATCAGATGAGTAGGTAGTAGTCGACTCAAATGAGCTTGAGCAAGTCGGGTCCTTGTACAGGGCTTGGCACCGAACTCCGCTCATATATCGGTCTTTCCCGCATCGAATAGTAAGGCTTGAGAGGTCATTTGGAGATAATTGGCCAGGGAATAGGTCGTTTAAGACGCTCTTCATTGCTTCGTTCTGCTCGTAGGTAGAAACATTCTTCTTCATGATGATGTCAAGAGCACGGCTGATATGCACCACGGTTTGTGGTACCTTAAGATGTTGCGATTGTCGCGAGGGAGATGATGGAGATGAGGGGACTGGTGTAGTCTGGGGAGGTTGTTGCACAAATCGACAACCTAACACCTGTGTGTGGAATTCAGTCCAACACAGCGGCGGAACATAAAGTGCAGTGGAAGCATAGTCGTGGAGGATGTCGTAAAGTGATCCAATTCCTGGGGATAAGACTTTGCAACACTTTGTTCTGCGATAGAGTCGCTTGCGCTTAGTCTTTACTTTCGTTGAAGCCGTCATGCGGGATCCTTTAGATAACATAATAACGGGAATACCGGGATGCTAATCCCCTAGAAAGAGATGTTAGTATAAGGTAAGAGTACAATAAAATAAAATACTTACCTGTTATTTGGAAGAAAGTGAAAAGTGAACTGAATTTTCAAGTAAGGCAAGATTTAGGAGGCTGCAACTGTATTTGTATCTTCGATAAATAGGAGTAGCGTGATGCGATACGATATGCGCCCGGGTACTTATTGCCGTTACGATAATGAAGTTTTAAAGATAGGTAGCAAGTACCTCCAATAAACTAAATAAAGGAGGAGAAAAAAAAAACTCTATTTGATTGTTGAATTTGATTGTGTAACTCGGAACTGTGAAAAAGTAAGGGGTGAATTTAAAAGATGCAACAGTTCTGATACCGGGCGGTAATATGAACGATGGGAGTGGATGAGAGGAAGACGCGACTTAGAGGGGCATTCCACCTGCAAACAAACGTGGATTGCGCTGGCAATTTGAATGCGGCCAAGTAGTTGTAGTCACCACCGTTGCGCGAATTCACCTGATCTTCTATTGCCCCCAAATAAAGTTAGGGCTAGGCTCCAGCCTTAGATCAATCAGCGCCACACCTAATATGAACCAATTATAGCTCATATATCCCGATCCCGTTAAGAACTAACTGCCAAGATTGGTGTCAGATGCTCCAAGGATTGTGGATGCAAGTCATTTTATTAGCCTAATTAAGGTTAGTGACAGGTCATCTATCTTTAGTGTAGTTTGTACAACCTGGCGGGTAGGTACATGATACATCCTTATACAGTGCGGGGTACTTCCATAACGTTATGCAAGCTCTTGCCCAACTCTTAGCAAAGTCGGGCATTATGTACCGGCATTTATCCGAATGAGGTAGTGACGTTTCTCACTAACAATTTACACGGGGACGTCAGCCTCAGCTGCACCAAGCCCTGTGAGTCTAGGCGTCAACAGAGAGAAATAGGAGCTCCCTTCTATAGTACCAGAACATCTAGAATTGCAGGCCTGTCAAGCTACCACCGATTATTGTCTCGGTGAATTCTTGACAAGATGCCGGTATGTGCTTTCTTATTACCGCCTTGATAACCCCCTAATTATCTTAAGATCCCCTAAAGCCTAATACCTCGAGTCATCTTCACATCTTAGCTAACAAGACCCATTGTCAACTTAGGCCTACAACTCTATGTTTAACAATGATCCCAACATCCCACGTCTAATTGGGAACTTACCTCTACTCCCCCTCCGCACCAAGACCCGTGGTCCCGCGTACGTGCTACCGCAGCCCAACCCACCGCTTCCTGCCAACGAAAGCCCCGACCCGGATGCCGAGTCCTACGATATCCTAGACGAAGTGATCTCGCTCTTCCGTGCCAACACCTTCTTCCGTAACTTCGAGATCCAAGGACCGGCTGACAGGCTGTTAATCTATGGCATCCTATTCGTAAGCGAGTGTCTCGGCAAGATCCGCCCCCAGCACTCCCTGAGGGACGCCACGAAGGAGGTCCTCAACACCGCCCTGGACCTCAACTTCGCCATCCCGGGTGATCCCGCATTCCCCCTGAACCAGGTACGTTCTAGCATAATTCCCTTCAGATAAAGGAACAACGGGGTTCACAGTGTAAATCTAACTCGGCACGCAGATCTACGAACCACCACGAGACAGGCAGGATGCCGAGCAACTGCGACAGTATCTCTCCCAGGTGCGACAAGAGCTAGCCTCGCGGTTACTAGCTCGAGTATACGAAGAAGATAATGATGGCAAGCCGAGCAAGTGGTGGTTAAGTTTCACAAAGAGGAAGTTTATGGGCAAGTCATTGTAGGGGGGATAATAGCTCTACAATACACAAGACGCACAAGTATCGAATATAGAAGAAGCCTGTCAAGCCGTCAAGTAAGAGAATTCTTGTCATGGGGGTATCAATCGCAAATCTATGCGACCCGAAAACTAGACTGAAACTACCTAGCTAATGCTAGAGTGCTATACCTTATGTCCTATGATACCGAGTTTCGTAACGCCGATAAATGCAGCCATGTTTCTATTCAGCCTGCTTGTGAACCTATTCTTGTGTCGACCCTTCGAGCTTCCTCTTCTTAGTGCGAGCTTTCCCTCTAGCTTCTATCTTGCCTTCTGCAGGCCTAACTCTCCAAGCCGTGAATATATACCCTTCCGCCCCACCCTTACTTGTCATTAGAGGATGTGTCCGTCCAGGAAGGACCTGCCATTTCCTGATACGGCTTGTCTGTAGAGCAGCTCCCAACACGAGGGCCGGATTTAATGGGAACTCCTCGTTGCCGGGCCACTGCTCCAGTTCCAGAGGGGTTTTGCCCACCGCCTCTTCTGGCGGATTTGATGCCCAGGCCGCGCGGCGTGCTATGCTATAACAATCTGCCAGCGCTGTCAGAGGTTCGATAGTCTGCGAGTAGATAGCAATTGGCGCACCACCGGCAAGGAGCGGCACTGCATAACGCATGATAGAGATAGGGTCCATCGTGCTAGCAATTACCAGCCCAGAGAATTCGCCTTTCCGCGTGGTGTCGACAACATGACGAATCTTAGCCCAACGACGGCGCTTGCGGTGGTATGTGCCCCGACGATTGGCTTTCCACGAGCGGAGCACCTCAGACGAAACGTTAGGCATTTCTGAAGTGTAAGTAGAGTCCAAATCCGGCTTGACGAGTTGTAGCCATGATATGGTCATCAAGTGAGACGCTAAGGGGTGATCTGCTGGTTGAGCAGGATTTGTAACATCAAACCCATATTCGCGTAGGAAGGTTAGGTTCGGTTGTTGGTTGGCGTGGATGACGGTAAGAGTATTAGAATTCGCATATGGTATCTTTACATCGTTACATCGCGATTTCCCGTCTCCATGCGAAATTCTTGTACTCTCGGGGGATTTTGGCTCTGCAGAATCGTGGCCCTGTGATACTGTTTCCATGGTTGAGTTGTCATGTTCGGTGCTAGTTTTAGAGAGAGGATCTCCCATATTTGTCATAACTTTTTGGTTATGTGAATACTCCTTTTGATATGCGCTTGGTGATGTTGGTTCCTTTTGGTTTTCCGAAGCCCCGTTTTCAGGCGAGTAGAGAATACCCATTCTCTCTGCCATAGCCGCTACTAGAAGACCACCGGTGTCATCCACGACAAGCCATCGACCGGGTGTAGACTCGAAACTCTTTTTCTCGTGATTGTCAACTTCTTCGGTACCGCTATTCTCGCATTGATCCTCTCCACCAAAATGCACATTGGCCCAACATCCTAACAGTGCTATCATCTCATCTCTCATGTCTAATATCTTACTCGGGTCTTTCACCTCCAATTGCCAATGGGCGAGCATTGGCACATCCATAGGGAGAACGGAGAATCTTCGAATATACTTTTTCGTCTTGAGCAATTTGTATTTGGCCAAAGAATACTCCGTCTTCTGGTCGATTGCCGTATGTGATAGTAACAACTTGGCTATTATATCTCTTCCTGCGTCTGTGCCGTCTTTCTTCAAGGCTTCTATCTCCTCTGTTGTCAGGGTCTGACGAGCTGAGGCATCGATTTCTACACGATCGGTTCGAGCAACGACAGCACCAGATTCGGGATCGACAAGTGAGTACTCGATTCCTGTCGGTATAGCGTTCTCTGCATCATCCCCTTCGTTTGTTATGGGAGTTTCTCCCTCTAGGGAACTAGCTGATGCATCAGAAGATAGTATATCACTATACAGCTCAGAAGCCGGCACGATGCGCAAGCGATTAAAACTTTCTCCTGATTGTTTATCTTGCAATTCATAGGTCAGGTGATAGGGCCGGTGAATTATGAGGTTACTTGGGAATGACCCATACTTCCCTAAGGAAATGGTCCTATAGGACGAATACATGTTAGTCGATGCAGTTACTTAAGATAATCCACGATGATATAGATGATATAGATGACATACGTATTAGGTGTGACTTCAAGCACTCGAAGGTTCCCAGATGGAAGCTTGAGAGCAACCCACGCATGGGGTTGAACCAATGAGTGCATCTCGAATTTGGTCTTGGCTGCGAGAGACTCGAAAGATTTTAAAGTAGCGTTGATCTCACGAGTAAACTTTTTTTATATCAAATTTGGAGGTTAAAGTTGATTGACCCTGGTTTGCAGATTCGGAGTGTAACCCCACTGTGGGACCAAAGCCACGTGGGAGAGCCCCAGAGATCAGATTATGCTAGATTACATAAGATATCTAAGAATAGGGGTAGTTGAATAGGGGGTGTCTACTTGGAATTGAGGAAACCACGATATAACCCAATTTGAACTAGATTAGGTATATAGGTAAGTATGTAAGTATGTAGGTAGTCGTTATAGCTTCCTTTAACGGGTATATGTATATATCTATCAAGTCTATAACAAGCTATCTTGTCAATCTTTATAGAGACTGGACTGCAGCTCAATTCTCTTTCATTAAACTTTTTACCTAGGTAAATAATTAGTTAATACGTATAAGAATTTTGAAGCAATGTATGTATTACGATAAACTCAGTATGTAGGTACCTATGTATCAACAAGGTGTTATCTAAGTCCTATTCTAAAGTGAAATGTGGATTGTGCTATTTGCTTAATCAAGAAGCATGAGTCTATCTAGATACCGATAACATAAGGGTAAAAGTCTATTTGCTGAATAATTACACAACTACGTCTGGGATTGGACGATAACTCTTAGTCTTGGGACGAGAAAGTAAATCGGCGTCTCGAAGGGGAGAAAGGGGGGGTAAGAGCAAATAAAAAGTAACAAGCAGTGGAGTGTGCATGAACTTCAGCATAGATTTTTTGTAACCTGCCTAGATAATTAGAGATTAGTGGCAAACAAGTGATTAATGGTGAACAACATGCATGGCGTCACTAAGCAACGCGACTTCCGGGAGAGGTACTGCCCATGAAATACACCGCCCCCATACACGTCGCCGCTTCCTTCCTAAGATATTCACGACTTCTAATTTTGTCAACAACTTACAACTACCAGTAGTCGCACCCTCTTATCTTCCATATACAATCCCACACCCATACAACATTCTCTATTTTCCCTACAGTCCCTTTACTTTTATTCTTTCGTGTCTATATCATCTTTTCCTGACGTGGAAACCGTCTGCCGCGTGCATTCTTTGCATTCTTTATTAGTCTTTACAGTTTCATATAGCAAATATGGCGTCTACCCCTTTCCGTTTCTTAGATCTCCCTCCCGAACTTAGGAATTCTATTTATGATCTCGTTCTCTGTGCTTGGTCGCCTCCCGAGCCGAGATTGACCAGAGTGAACCAGGACCTTGAGTCCTACACTCCTTTCGTTCCACTCTTGGGACATCACAAGTTCGACACTGCAATCCTCCTTGTTAGCCGTCAAGTATCACATGAGGCTATTGATGTCATGCTAAAATACCATCTCTTCATCCGCGTGGTCACTCATGGCGTTAACTTGTGCCACCTCCTATCTGCCTGGGAGATCCCTATCGTAGCTATCGGCAAAGCGACTATCAGAAACTTCAAAGGCTTCGTCATGAGCTATTCTATCAAGATCCAAGGTGCTAGCCCAGTCCCAAAGAACCACTTCATAGTTCTTCAGAAGGATTTCCCGTTATTCTGCGAATCTCTCAACTGGCTCGAACCTTCTCCCGAGAGCTTTGAGCATCGCGTTGTTCTTTGCAACCCGTTCAGAAACACCACATCCTCCAGTTACCTGGGCGTTGCGAAGCAAGTGAGTCTTAATACATAATAACATAATACAAGTGACTGTTAATTTCTAACTGCTGAATAGACGCTCCTTGTCCAGCCCTACCGAGATTACCTCTCCAGAATCGCTTCCTTCAAGCTTGAAGGCAACATATGTCCGGCTTTAGCTAGGGATGTCACAGAACAGGTCAAACAAGACCCCCATCTCGAACCGTGGTCGTTATTGGAGGCTCTCAACAGGGTAAAAATATATGGAGACGAACTTTTCCAGGACGGCGAGTATATTAAGGCTTTGAAGATGTGGAAGAAGTCCACAATGCAGATGATCGGTCTTGCTGGCAGTCCTCTATGGCAGCGAATAAAAGCCACTAGCGATCCTAGTGATGCACTCCCTTATCATATCGCCGACATTGTCTTCTATCTCCACCTCAACCAAGTTGCCGGTCTCATAATCATCATGCAAATATTGAAAAGCCAGGGTAACTTGGAGCAAGCTCGGAAGTATTGGCCCATTCTGCTTGAGGCACTAAGCGGATCGTTCTTTGCGGTTGCGAAACTAGGGACAGATTAGGAACCTCTACCCATTCACAGTGGCGAGAGATTCTTCCGCCTTGCAACGGCGTACCGTGTCCTAGAAAGCAATTTGGGGGCTGCTGTGGACTGCATCAAAATTGCAGAGCTTTATTTACCTGGAAACCAGGATATCCAGGCTGAGAAAGCAAGAATCGCTGCGTGGGCAGCGGGGGTTGAGACATAGCCGTTTTTACTGACTAGCAAATCGGAATGGGTGATTACGTTGCTTTGCTTGTACAATAGTCCAGTCTGTTACGTAGCTTGCCATATGCAGACCGTGCTCAAATTTATGAGTCTTGCATGGTAAGTGCGAATGAAACCACGACAACAGTCTTTGCGGTATGCGTTTCGACAGGTACAATCAAATATATACATTTGCAGTTTGTACTAAAACATCACCGTGTACTATGTAGACATGTAGAAATACTACCCAGCCTTACTACGAGCCCCAAGCACAGCCTTGCCAACAGCCGAGTCATTTGGCCTTCCCAACTCTTCTGAGATCCACTGTCCAATATCCGCCATGGCGTCGAGATCGACACCCGTCTCCATACCCAAGCTCTCGAGGAAGTAAACCACGTTTTCTGTCGCCACGTTTCCGGTGGCTCCAGGGCTGTATGGGCAACCGCCGATACCACCAAC
Organism: Daldinia loculata; assembly: GCF_022478755.1. Classification (NCBI taxonomy): domain Eukaryota; kingdom Fungi; phylum Ascomycota; class Sordariomycetes; order Xylariales; family Hypoxylaceae; genus Daldinia; species Daldinia loculata. The sequence continues at coordinate 371,312 of NW_026054884.1, read as the reverse complement.
AGAGCTGTCAAACGTCCTGATACCACGCTCTAGAGAAATGGCCATGTTCACAAGAGCCTGGCCGTACGTGTCGTGGAAATGCATGGCAATGTCCTCGTTCCGTATTCCCGCAGCTGTCATGCACTTCAAGAGCTCCTGTGTGCGAGGCGCAGTCCCCATCCCTGTCGTGTCCCCAAGGGAGATCTCATCAGCCCCCATCTCCAGCAACGAGGTAGCAATTTCGGCCACCTTATGTGGATTAACATCGTGTCCTTCGAAAGGGCAGCCTAAGACCACGGAGATATAAGCCCGTGCTCGAATCCCGAGCTGTTTTGCCCCTTGTATGACATCCCTGAACCTCTCGAGGGAGGTCGCGATGTCGCAATTAAGATTCTTCTTTGAGAAACTCTCAGTTGCAGAAGCAAAAACCGCAAGTTCTACTGCTGGCTTGCCACCTACGCCCTGGAACGATTCGGCTTCCGTTAGATAGGCACCCGAGTGCTTTTTGAGTAGGGCTGTTGCATTTTCAGCACCCTTTGCGTTGGGGGCGAGGAAGGAATATGTGATTGGCACTGGTGAGGGGATCTTGTTCGTCAGGATATGCTCGAGGATTTCGCTAGAATTATCCATCTAGGGGAGTTCTCTAAGTCAGCTTCTGTCTACATTGTTCGCAATCCGAGAGAGACTAACTTGTGGTACCCATTTCGGGGAGACGAAAGACCCGGCTTCTATGACAGACACTCCAGTTTTAGCTAGCTTCTCGATTAATTCGATCTTAGTAGCTAGAGGAATTGATTTCTTTTCATTTTGTAGGCCATCCCTTGGGCCTACTTCGACTATCTTAACTCGGTTATCGGAATGCGGCTGTTGTTGGGCTGCCGAGGCCGTATTTCTTACGTCAGAAGCTGTCGCAAAGCATCGTCGTAGAGCTGCCGGAGCATAGGCTGGTGCCCGCCAGCGAGTTAACTGGATCATTGGGCGCAGTGACGCCATCTTTTATTCATATCGATAATTTAAACAGTAGTTCCCCTTCTTATGCCACCACGAATTGTTGTTGTCTTCTTCTATCGACGTTGATAACTGCTCTTCGAAGTTACATATTCAAAGCTACAAATGGGGTAGACAGATTTAGAACGGTTGAGAACCTTGTAAGAGCTCGGCTACTAATGGCTCTAACCTAGTTCATTTACGTAAAAGCCGGGGTTACCTATGAAGTCATCAACTCGGATCACGTGCCAACGTGATTAATTAATGGACCCCTTATTAGAAGCAGAGCAAAGTGCGGCATTATCGGCATTATGATGTTAGCTTGGATTTGATATTCTTTTTTATTCGACCACTCAGACTACTACTCTTCTAGCGTGTTAGACGTCATTATTATAGTAGGTCAATGCTATGTCCTCGCAGACTTCCCACATTCGCCGCCGATTCGCAACGTACATGAGAGGACCTTTTAGCCCTCTGTAGCATTGGACTGCATCCAACGCCCAGAAAAAAATTCCCCTGAATAAACCCTGACGACGCAAGGTGCCTAGTTTAATAAGTTCCTCTATTTCGATGAACCAAGGCATGCCGTATTTGATAAAATACCTCCAGAAGTTACCTCTGCGAAGGACAGCATTAACCCACTAAGACGCCTTGGCAAATAAAGGAATATCTGTGGCGGGGAGCTGCTGACAGATCAAGTAGATGATATCGGATGGTAGTTTTTTGAACGGATCATTTATTACTCGACTTCCAAGATCAAAATCTGGAAGTGACTTAGGGAATCGTACGCCTGCCATCATCTTTCCGACACGAAATGTCAATTCGGCCGAAGGAGCTGGGTTTGCAATGAAATACTCTTCGCCTGTGCAGCATTCCTAATATTCTTTTTGTCGTTCCTCAGCACCAGACTCGAGGTCTAGCGAAAACCCATCCCCTGTGAGCATAAACATTGTAAGGAAAAGCCGATCTAGGTCCACATGATGAATTGGGTCGTCCGCGTTGGGATATAGGGCGCGGGCCAATATTTCATAGCATGGCCAATGGAAGGGGATGGCACCTAATGGTTTCGCCGTAAAACCCGTTTTATAGCAAACGTAATTGATCGAACTGGGTATGAGACGGTTGTCATCGTCTTCGGGATCGAGCTCAATATAGCCATCCTTCAATTTTCCCACCCCAGATATATATCCCCTAGAAGATTTAGCTACACGAATATCGATCCAGAAGGGGAGACCTTACCGTCTATCACCGGGAATCTGTTCTAATATAACACGGACTTTCGTGATCCAGGAAGCTTTCTTTTTGCTAACTGTTTCCGGATTATAGCCAAAAGGTGTTTTGGATTTCTTATTCATAAAATGAGGGGGTTTGAATGGACCGCCACAAATGGCACAGTAGCACTTCTCCTGGGTGGCAATTCTTGGTCCCTTCATGTTGTGCCGTTTCTGCGGATCGCTAAGTATGACTTGAGCTTGTGCGCGTCGGATGGATTGTACAGCTTAATGGTTGTATAATACAACTATCTATGATAACCTTCAGCTTCCGTGTGTAATCTTTGCCTTAGATAAATGTTGTAACGTGGCATGTAGTATGTTTATATCAGCGTCTACAAGATGAAGGACATGCTAATGGATATATGAACCTAATATTGAAATAATGGTTGTGAGATCATCCGTCACTGCCTAGAGAAGACAGGTGTCTTCCTACCTACTATACCTACCTAGGTAGGTAATCTGCGAAAGTAATCTTATGTCATGCGTATGTGACTTCTTGAAACCTATATTATGAGATATGGTAAGAACTTCCGATTGTCGATCTTGATGCGGAATGCGCATAATGTTACATATTATAGTTTATAAGTTTTATAATCAATATATAAAGAGGTAAACCTATTTCTTTATGCCTGATTTTTAAAAGGGTTATTATGGTAGGCCAAATTAAGGATATTTTTTAATTAAGCAATTTATTTGTGTATTTATTAATGTTTTTTAATTATAAGTTTTAAATATTATAATAAGTTAAAATATAAAGTTAAAGTTTTAATTATATAATTAATATTAAACTAATTTTAATTTAAAAATTTTAAATAATATATATTTTTAATAAAAAAAATAAAGTTTTTAATAAATTAATAAAAAAATAAAGTTTTTAATAAAAAAGGTTTTTAATAAAAAAAATAAAAAAGTTAAAGAAAAAAATAGCTTATATATTAAGTTTAAACTAAAAATTTAACCAATTATATTAAATAATTATATATTAATATAAAACTATATATAAATTATATATTTTTAATATAAAATTAAACTTTTTTAAAATAATATTATATGATTTTTATAAAAAACCGGGTTTAAATTTTATACGTTTTTTATTTTTTTATTTTAATAAAAAATAAACAATAATATAATATATAGCTAAAAATATAGCTAAAATATTATGCCACCGCCGGGCCGCGCAAAGAAAGGCGTAAAAGGGGCGCAAAGCGCGCGTTAATGCGTCGAGCGCCTTTTAAACGCCCCCAAATACGGTCTGGCGGTGGCATGTGACCCTATGGGATAAGCAGCTAAATTTCGGAAAGACAATATAAAAGAATAAAATAATATAAAAGGAAATAACATAAGAGGGGATGATATAAGGGGGGATAATATAAGGGGGGATGATATAAAAGGATGATATACGGGATGATATAAGCATAAGCTTTGCTAAAAGTCGGGCTCTTGTGGTCCCTACAGGGGGGGCCCTCGGTTTGTATTTTAGATGCATGGATTGCATCATCATATGGCTCCACAACCGCGTGCACAGACCATATTTATCTGTCCACTCATGTGATCCTTAGTTGCTGTGGCTGTTCCCCACTCTCCAGGTGCTGCGCCAGCTAAGTGGGAGCTTTCGTAACGGGTCTGGTTTTAGAGCTTCCCGCCTCTGTAATCTAACAATCTAACAGGTTAACGCTGTAATCTAACGTCAACGGTGGCTGGAGCTCGACATCAACTGCTTCATAGCCGAATCATAACCAAGCTTCTTCATTTGGAAGAGCTATACTTTTATCCTCTACCGCACCTTTGGACCAAGTACACCTGCAGTTGAAGCATCATGGATCCTAGAGAATCTTCTTCGTATTCCATCGTACCTAGGGTTCGGTACAACACCGTCAGCGGTGTCAATGGTCCTTTAGTCATATTGGATAACGTCAAATTCCCGCGCTACAATGAAATCGTCACCTTAACACTCCCTGATGGAACAGAGAGATCCGGTCAAGTCCTCGAGGCCCGAGGTGAGCGATGGGATACTTATTTACCGAACCCTTTCCATTTCTAACCATGTCTCAATATTGCAGGCAACCGCGCCGTCGTGCAGGTTTTCGAGGGAACGTCAGGCATTGACGTCAAAAAGACTAAGGTCGAGTTTACGGGAGAGAGCTTAAAGCTAGGCGTATCAGAAGACATGCTGGGACGTATCTTCGATGGATCTGGCAGAGCTATCGACAAGGGCCCCAAGGTGTTGGCTGAGGATTACCTCGACATCAACGGCAGCCCTATCAATCCCTACTCAAGAGTACGTACACGTTCCTATGCTATAAGTTTATGCTATAAAGTGAAGAAAGATCATCGCTTACAATGTTACTAGGTATACCCCGAAGAAATGATATCGACCGGTATTTCGACTATCGACACAATGAACTCGATTGCCCGAGGTCAGAAGATTCCCATCTTCTCCGCCGCCGGTTTACCTCACAACGAAATTGCCGCCCAGATTTGCCGTCAAGCTGGCTTGGTCAAGCAAAAGGGGGCTACGAATAAGGGTGTGCATGATGACCACGAGGAGAACTTCTCCATTGTATTCGCCGCCATGGGTGTCAACTTAGAAACTGCCCGATTCTTTACCCAGGATTTCGAGCAGAACGGTAGCTTGGAGCGTGTTACACTCTTCCTCAACCTTGCAAACGATCCCACGTATGGCAGAATTCCTTTCCTTCAAGTGTATCGGGTATTTGGCTAATAACAAGCAGAATCGAGCGTATCATCACCCCTCGTCTCGCACTTACTACCGCCGAGTACTACGCCTACCAACTTGAGAAGCACGTTCTGGTCATTCTTACAGATCTTTCGGCCTACTGTGATGCTCTTCGTGAGGTATCTGCTGCCCGAGAAGAAGTGCCAGGTCGACGTGGTTTCCCTGGTTACATGTACACTGATTTATCAACGATCTACGAACGAGCCGGTCGTGTCGAGGGCCGAAATGGTTCCATCACCCAGATTCCCATCTTGACTATGCCTAACGATGATATCACGCATCCCATTCCCGACTTGACGGGTTATATCACCGAGGGCCAGATTTTCGTCGACCGCCAGCTCGACAACCGTGGTATCTACCCGCCCATCAACGTGCTACCATCTCTCTCCCGTCTCATGAAATCTGCTATTGGTGAGGGAATGACCCGAAAGGACCACGGTGATGTGTCCAACCAACTCTACGCCAAATATGCCATTGGCCGTGATGCTGCAGCTATGAAAGCTGTCGTCGGCGAGGAGGCCTTGTCCGCCGAAGACAAATTGTCCCTGGAATTCCTCGAAAAGTTCGAGCGGCAATTTGTCGCACAGGGCGCATACGAACAACGGAGTATTTACGACTCTCTAGATATCGCGTGGAGTCTCTTGCGTATCTTCCCTAAAGAGCTCCTGAACCGTATCCCCGCCAAGATCATTAACGAGTATTATCAACGTTCGGCTACGGATCGAAAGGGAAAGGGGAAGGAGAGAAATGACAAGGGTGTAAAGGACACAGATGCACCCCAGGAGGAGAACCTTGTCGATGTATAATCAGTTGAACAGCTGGGGGCGTAAGCGCGACAGATGTGTATAGGGTAGTCGTATATGGCGGAGTACAGGTTACTGATCAGCATTCAATACAATGGCCGTTCCATTGAGTTTGGAATTATCATGGAAGAATATATTTACATGAGTCGAGTCATAATGAGATATTGTTCAGCGTATGACCATAATAACTGAAATATTGGAACACAAACCAAGCGTTTTTCTTCTTGAACACCGGTCACTCAGCATATCACCGTGGTAAGATTCGATATAAATGATATAGGATCAAGATACCAATCCAGTCCTAGTAATCTTGAAGTAGGCTGGTGATATTTCTGGCCGATTTACGGATATAACTCTTGAGATAGCTTCACTCGGTACTCGGGAATAACAGACCGGGACTGGGCTATTTGGCCATCATTAAGCAGCTACTACCTACGTAAGGCCTCGGCGAAATACACGGTGAAGAAAGCCCGCTAGCTCTATATCCACTTCTTCTGGATCTCCTCTAGACTCTCCGCCTTGTAAAGCAGAGCTGAACCATTTCGACGTTATACTAACGTGCCCAACCCGACCAAAAGTGAGGATGAATGTTAAGAGATGAGCGGGACGGCTGGACGCGGGGAACATGTCGGCATAAAGCTCTGAAGCTTTGAAGGATTACGGTACGTATCTTGGGTTGACCACTTTAGGCTTGCTGACAGCCTGACCCTGTCCAAAAGGAGGACCCCGCACTGTACCTAAAAGTAATGCCCAAGTACCGCCTCCTAGTTCCAGAATTGCAAAAACCCACCATCCACGTGCTTCATTTCTTGTGTTACTCGAATTCTCGCACCAATTACTTCGTGTTGTTAGTATGTAGCTTTCATGTCCTTTCCGCCATTTCCCATATTTTCCATGTTTGCTTCAACGCCAACAAGTCTTCTATATAGAGGTTAGCGGCTACCACCAACAGATTGGGAATATTGTCTCAAAGACCTATTTGAATCATGAGGGCAAGCCTCGAATGTTCTTTTCTTTATTTGCTATATGTTGCCGGAAGCACCCCGACGAATGACACATCACCTTGAATGTGCCTCGAGTTAAGCTATGAATGCTAGCGAGAGGAATGTATGCAAGGCACGAGAGGTGCTTGAAGGGAGGGCTGGAGTTCCACAGAAGATCCCTCCAAAGCTTAACGCTGTAGAGCCTTGAACGTTCATTGAGGAAAAGCATCTCCAAATTCCCCCAGTGGGGTAACATAATGCCGATTTAGACAAGTCTTCAGCAAACACAACCTCGAATGAGACTTAACTTTTCTTAGTCTACGAGACTCTGGTTAACTCAACTCTGTGGGATTCGTTACAAAGAGCTCGAATATGCCACCAACTCTACTTCGGAATTAGTGGGAAGAAGAGAATACTTCCAATTATCTTACCTAGGATACATGTCGGGTAACCCTGTAACGTGTTGGTAGAGAGTTGACACCTCTAGGTAATACATACGCCTAACCCATACCGCTTCTTTAGGTACTATCCAGCTTTTATTGTAGCGATCCAACACCTTGGGCTCGGAGTTATGGGGTAGTGCTGGTTCACCTGCACTGTGACCTGCAAACATGCAATAACAAAGGGCCCCTACGTACGAATGACCCTGAGCATTCTAAGAAAACGACCGAATCACGAATCCAACTCGGATTCCAACGTACTAGCGACTTACTGATTTCGTGCCGTGTTACCACATGATTTAGATGAGGCCAATGTAACACTGCCTTGTTAAGTTACGTCGTCTAGGTACCCCAACTTTTCCAAGAAAGCGGAGTAGCTTTTGACAGACTAGCATAAGTCATAGCTGGGGATCGCCGGGGCTGCTGGGGCTACTGGGGCTACTGAGTTCGGATGCAGGTGAGATTAATAAAATTCCCCAGCTCTACTCCCCCTGTAACAAGTCAACGTGATGAAGTGTATTCCCCATTGTCCAACCAAATCAAGTTTCTCCAGACGGGGGTTTATCCTTTGATGACTGAATTTATATAAGTCACGAATCCTTCCCCAGGATTCCCGTTGCTTTGCTTTGCTCTGCCTTCCTCTCCCACCGTCAATTGCGGCGAGTACAAAGCATCAGCACCAAAATTGCATGTCAACTAGCAAAGCTTGTCTCAACCTCAAGTCAATATGCGTCTGAACACTAGCCTTGCTTCTTTGGGAGCATTTTTGCTGCCATTGACTTCAGCGCAATCGCCTGGCGGTACTGGGAGCAGTAATGTGTCAAGCAGTTTGGGTCCCGATGAGAACGGCTTTTATTGGATTTACAGTGAGGGTCTCTCGGCCGCGTTTATCCCTTACGGCGCTTCCGTCGCAAAACTCTTGATCCACGACAAGTACGGTATCGAGAGAGATGTTGTAGCCGGTTTCGACAACGCTACAGCCTATACACTTGACAAGGCCCATCCTCATCTCGGTAGTGTACCGGGCCGATACGCAAACCGGATCAAGAATAGCACATTTGAGATCGACGGCGAAACATTTCACATTGAGCCCAATGAGAACCCTACACCGGAAGCTCCTGACGGTGCTGATACTCTGCACGGCGGTCCCGATGGCTGGGATTTCCGCAACTTCACTGTCGTCTCTCATTCGAATGACAGTATAACATTCTCCATTGTCGATCCCGACGGCGAGCAAGGTTTTCCCGGAGAGGTCATCTCCTACGTCACCTATACTCTCCACGATTTCACATGGGATTTTAAGCTGGTAGCTATCGCGACCACTAAGAAGACGCCTATCATGCTCAGCAGTCATACGTACTGGAACTTGGACGGCTTTGCCAATAACGAAACTAACACCGCCTTGAACCACACGTTCTACCTGCCCTACAGCGGCCAGCGAGTTGGTGTTGACGACATCTTGATCCCGACGGGCGACATCATCGCCAACAAGAAAGGATCCGTGAACGACTTCTGGAGCGCCCCGAAGCAACTCGGAACCGACCTTCAGAAGCCTGAAGCGGAGGGTAACTGCGGTTTCAACTGCACCGGTTACGGTAAGTCTTTCCCAACTCGTCACAACGGAAGCCATGGGATAAGAAAGCTAACCTGTTTTGATTAGACACTTGCTGGATCATCAACCGGAGTCAAGAGGGCCCCTATGATTGGCGCGCCGAGGGCAGCTTCGTCGCCCGTCTTCAGTCGGAATGGTCTGGCATCCAGCTCGACGTGTACACGGACCAGGAAGCATTCCAGATGTACTCATGCAACGGCCAGAACAGCACGATGCCTCTCAAGACGTCTCAGGGTCTCTTCGACAACGAGGACTTCCCCCGCACAATCCCCCAGTACGGCTGCCTCGTCATGGAGGTCGAGGACTGGATCGACGCCATCAACCACCCCGAGTGGCAGCGCGAGTCCAAGCAGATCTTCGGCCCCGGAGGCGACCCCTACGTCCTCCAGGCCAGCTACGTCTTCAGCGTCAACACCACCACATCGTCTTAGGCGGACGATTGTGGAGACGAGTATAATAATGATAATAATCAAAACAGCCGCGGCGCTATGACTTCGGTGGTCACCTCGGGTGGCGCGGTAAATAGATGTTATACGCATTGGGTATTTTACATTATTTAGCGCTACGTCGATGCTACCGATGTTGGCGCCGTATCTACTTATATAATATACTTAATTGGCCAATGTTTACGACGATGGGATTGACTGTCTGTAGGTTCCTTGTGTGACTGGCGTGTCTCTAGGCGTTGTAGAACTTGACGTAGGGGGATAATTGATTAATCAGTGAAAAACTCTCCCCCCTTGCCAAGACGAGGGAGGCTATTAACGGGTAACTCGTGTAAACTACCTATATACCTATTTACGTATAGTATAGTAAGTATTTCTACTAAGGCTAGGCCTATTAGGTGCATATGTTAATTAGTTACCAAGTGTACTCAATAAGATGAAGCATCGTATAGGAATGGGGGAAGCTATTGTGATAACCAGCCGAGATATCTTCTCATTCCCTGTAGTTAGCCAGTTTGTCTAAACTGAATAGATATACATTAGGCACGATATTAAGCAGGTTTGATCTTTCTTTCAGTTTTGGTTTAAGGGATCGAATCTGGTAAGTAGGCTCGTAGAGCACAGGATGTAGATTATAGATGAGTCTAAAACTACAATAGGAGAGCGCGAGAATTCTACTTATTAACGGTATGAAAATAAAGATGATAAGTCCTCTTCAAAATAAGGGTAATCTTTTCTAGACTCAGTTAATTGCCTGCTATATGCGTAGAAGTAAATTATAGCAGTGTAAAAAGATTTCTTCCTGGGTGCGGCTGGCAATTAGTAATAAACTAGGTCGACGTAACCCGCCCTGGTTAATTTACGCAGATGAAATAAGTCAAGAGGGCAAAAAAAAAAAATTTGCAAAAAGCTCAGTCCAGGATTGACCTCCCTCGAGGAGGTTTCGAACCTGGACTTACGAAAACCCGAACACTTGTTAAGATTTTGCTGACCAGCAATCCGGGCGCTTTTACCACTAAACCAGAGGCTTAGTGAATCCAGCGGCCGGAGGCTACAGGCCGAAGGAACAGTCTGTTGCTATGGTATATATGTTTTACTTGGGTGACTGGATCATGTGTGGGGTTGTTTGTTGCTGTGGTGAATAGTTACCTACCTAGGCACCTACCTGTGTACAGCTGTCGTGTTGAGTTGCCATCACTTGGAAAGATGTCCACGTGCCCACTGCTAAGGTACAACCCACGGCAACCTTGGTCATATTGAACCTATGTCCTATGTACCGTAGTAGTTACTACTAGCTTAACACCTCGATATCCTTCGTCCTTCCCAGCCCCTCTCTCGCATAATAATCCATAGGATAAACACCACTCTGGCTCCAGTCCTGCCTTTCGTTGAGCGCAACGAGTGCCTCATACGGCGTCAACAGTGGTCGCGGGAATGCGTAGCCCCAGTCGATACTCAATCGAGGACAGGCTACTTGGACCCAGCATTCCACATCGTTCATCATGGCGAGCTTTCCAGGGAAAATCTCACTCAGGAGTAAGTTGACCCAGGGGATCCCCATCTCCTTAAGCTTCTTCTCGATTAATGTCATCGTGTGCGGGTTACCCTGACGACCAAGCGAGCCCAGTATCAGGCCCCATTTCTTCGCCCCCTTTGCCGTTGTAATAGCGTCCCTCCGTAGGCTTTGCATTTCCTCGTGGCCGTACGTCTCACGAGTAAGCTTCCTCGAATAGGGGTCATAACGATATGCTGGGATCGCAGGATTGTGGATCATAATACTCTCGAGATGGAAGCGGCCGTCTCCCAGATAGAGGATGAGGTCAACATTCTCAGAGTCGGGTAATCGCGGAGAGGTACATCCTAGAATCTCGCCCTTGGACAGCGGCGCGATTTGAGGAATTAGGACCTTGAAGCCGGCTTTTTCCAGCGTCGATCGAACGCCATGGATGGTAGCATTGAACTGAATAGTCCCGACTATGGCAATGGTCTTAGGTGGCGCGAAATTTCGCTCCAGGGTAGCCAGAAGATGCGATGTGTCTATACTAATGTCGACGAAGACGTAAAGCACCTTGATCTTAGTAACGTCTACGGGGATCAGACAGCTATGCGCATAATGAACCAGGAGATCACAACCCAGAGCTCGTGCTGTGTAATCGTCGATACAGCAAGCGCCGTAGGTGACATCGCCCATGATCAGGGTTTCTATCCCGGGGCAGAACTGAGTGAGAATATCTGAAATGGTGGTGGCGAACATGAGTAGCCCTTCGGGCATCTGCAGCGCAACCCGTTTTGCGCCTGAAGACCGGATGCGATGGATAGTCTTGGGAATCTCAAAAGAGTAGTTGGCGGGCAATAACGCCATCGCCTCCTTGAGTTCCGGGTCATTCAAGATCTCCGGGGGCACTTGATTAAGCAGTCTCGGTGCTCTTCTCGGTTGCGATACTAAGACTCACGTTCAGCAATTTCCCTCAACGCCTAGAATAACATTGGTTTACCTTGAATAGCCCCGCTATCCTCGATCGATGGATCGCCAGCACCATTTTTAGCATTATTTGCTGCAGCTCTTCGTCCTACGAATCGCTTCTTTGGTTGTTTGCGAGCCGGGGGTGATGGTGGCGGCGCATGGGCCTCTTCGATATCTGCGGCGATGCCTAGATCGGCCTGTGCCCGATCTTCCTCCATGCTTTCACGACTGAAAAATCCGAGTCTGAAAAGTTATAGAACTTATGTTAAACTCAAATAAACACATAAAATCACCCTGCTATTTGGAATGATGGAGTAAAACACTGGTCAAATATTTAATGGGGGTATCTCAGATGTTGTCAAATGAAAAGTCAGATTGATCAGAGTACACAATAGTCTCGATAAATGAATATTGGTATATCATTCTTGCATCTACTCAATAAATAAATATCCCATTTAGACTTCGGGGTTGGTAAATTCGCAGCAAACGACTGTACGAAGAAGTATCAAGTACAATATCCAGGATTACCCCCTATACAGTATACTGTACATAATATATCCTAGTTGCGCGTTCAAGAGTCCATTATCCTCATGTCTGATTTACCATATCTTATCCTGCGACCTTACCCAGAAACTCGACGTGGTTATTGGTGACTGTATCATTATACGCGCTAACGTCACGATAATACAGCACTGTACTCTCGGACGTACCGTCGTCGCCTTCGTCATTCAGCGCTTCAAACGAGAAGATCTGGTGAGACTGGCCGACCCCCGAGCTGTAGCTATTATCTGCCGGTCTGTAGTACGTCGCTGACCCGTTCTTGGACGTACTCAGCACCGAGCCCCGGAACTGCGATGCACCAGACGCATTGGCGGCTACGAATGCTTCAAGACCGTTGGGGAAGACGGAGTCGCCACGGACTTCATGGGTTAAGCTCTGGTTTAGATCTGCCCGAAGCGTTAAGTTGCCTTCTGGTAGATACGTCGTGGAACTGCCGCAGTACAGCGGATAACTGTAGCTAGTAGAGTACGAGATGTCTAGGCCTGCACCCGTGGCGGCATCGGCACCTGAGATTCCGAATGTATTGATCCCATCATTACCGTATGCGGAAACACCGCCATTGTTCGAGTACGATAGGGACTGAGTCCATGTCACGGTCCCTTCGCCATTTTGCGTCTTGACGTAGGAACTAATGGATAGCGCACGTGTCACCGCTAGAGTATAATCGAGGGTCTCATTGAAGCCTGTCGAATTTTGTGTGACTTTTTGAGAGAATGATATGCTGGGGTTGCTAGCGTACGCAGAACCCAATTCCCCAGTCGTGACAGAGCCCTCGTCGTCGAGCCAGACGAAGATCTTGCCAGTAATATACCATTCACTAGCTGTGACTGGGGCAAGGGAAGCGCTTGATACTCCGTCGTCGACTAGACCGATAATCTGTATCGAGAAGGTGTGGTCTTTCCCATCCGAAAGGAGCGGTAGCCACGGGGTGATGTCAATTTCATGCTCCCGGATATCGAATGCTTCTATTCCGACGATTGGACGGTGTAGCTGAGGAACTACGCCACCCGTGTAAATCACCGGGAATGGCCAGGAAACTCCAGCAAGCTGGTCATCGATTAAGACTTGGACTTCTCGCCAAGGTGAATAGCCGGGGTATGTGCCATAGTCGGCGTCGAATGTATGAATAGCACTCTGTGGCACGTTACTCCACCAGAACTCTTCATCACCCTGGGCTTTAACGTCTACTGTGAATACGGCACGGTTCGCGTTCTGAGGAAAGCTTATCGTGTTAGTCGCATTCTGCTGTGGGTAGGTGAATTGACTCGGCTGTCCCGCAGATCCCGTTCGTTCGGAGATGGGGATAATCAGATCGGCAGGTCCCCGGCTGCTAAGCGTAGCCACAGGGCTCTTGAAGAACGTAGCCGAGAGGGTCGTGTTGAGTAGTCCCGTGTAGGTATTGTCCACAATGTTCTCCAGGTCAAAGATCACAGTCTGCGGCGCCTTCCAGAGGGACGTAAACGGGGTTACGTCTTTAAGCCAGACCCAGCGGATGCCATACGAAGTCGGTTCCGCAGTTGATGTTCTCCACACTTCCGTATCTCCAAGATAGAAGACGCCCGTTCGATCATACTGCCGCCCCCTCACCAAGACGGTGAAGTTGATGACTACGTGATCGAATTCGAAATCCGGAGGGGTGTAATTGCCTTAACCAAGTCAGCACTGAGAACGGTTTACTCCAAGACAGGTATATAGGTATATAAGCCTACCAACGTAGGGAGCGCCATAGCTATTTGCGAACGAGTGCTCAAACAAAACTACAGTGTGACCAGCTACTTCGCCAATTGAAGCTAGGTCCTGTGTCGGCGCATGGGCTCCATCACGAAATGTAGGCCCTTGAGGCGTTAATACCGGCTCAGCAACCTGAAAGCACTCCAAGGGAGAGCTCGCTGCGACGGCCGGTACCGCGTTTGTTCCTTCGACTACGAGATCATTAAACCTAGCAAGAGGGCTGCGCGCCGCTTTGGATGCCTTCCCGGCGGCCTTCCGTGGTGGGTATTTCGTATCGGGGTGCGCTGAAGATAACCCTACAAGAAGGGAAATGAGCAGCGCCCATCTCATGGCCAGGGCACAGATGCTCGACATTGGTTCGTCAATTGCCCAATTCAGAATATAGACGAAGGGAAGTCGTGCAATCCAAAGGAATAGAATATCGAATTGACCTTACGTACGACATTTTCCTCACGATGCGACCCTTTGCCCTGGATATATGCACATTGCATGCCGGAATAATGTAGTAACCAATTTGCAAGAACGCGCGCCGATAACGACTTTGCTGCACGGCAAATCAGCCGAGAATAGAAGGTGATATGCCAAGATCGTCCAGGGGTACCCAGACTCTCTACCTCTATCTCTATCTCTATCTATCTCCCCGGGTAGTAAACAATTAAACAATCGAGACTAATACAGCAAACAAACTGCAAATTCTATACAAGTAATTCATATGTAAGAAAATAATCGACTATGGCTCTCAATATGTACTGATGATGAGGTTTCTATAGACTATCATACCGGCCGAATATGTGTTAAACGTCAACGCTCGCTTTTCAACGATGTCACCATCCGATTCCCTAGACTATTCTCTAGCTCTGTTAAACAACAAACGTTTGAATTCCGAACAAAGAGTTTGTTGATTATTGATTGTGTTCTAACTAATGTATCGCCTATACTGCCTCGATAATAATTATCTGCACACCTAGCCACCATGCCTAAACATCTAATATGTACACTTTGTTTTTCCGTAGGCATGTATAGACGTTGGCCCATTTGTCATACAGAGATTCTTCAAGGCATCGAAACAATCCTTTGCTCACCGATTCTACTTAAGAGGAAACAGACGCTCCTACGATATCAATCTTTGTCATCCTAGAGACACATTTCTTTACCAGTCAAGATGCCAGCCCGGTTCCCATTCATGCCTTTATTGAAAACTGAGACTAGCAAGTCTCAGCCCGGCTGCCAACTCCTCGTCCAGAAACCAGGTGACCGCGGTGTCTAGGCTCTCGGAGCTAGTTACATCTTAAAGCACCGGCCGTACTACCCAGGCTGTGAAATCGAGATTCAAAATACTGACCTCGTCAGGAGGAGACTCGGGGAAAGGCAGGGCATGCCACCGATCCCTAAAACAGAACTACATTAGAGGGAGGTCATCATAGAACGTCGTATTAAGGGCGAATCGCTTAACAATGCGTTACCATGATTAACGCAGCAAGACCTCGCTCGCATCGGCCAACAGCTAGGTTAGTACCTTCTTGATCTCAAGACCATCACTCTTCCACATACAGCAAAGCTTGACGGACGATTGGTCAATGACTGGCGTTTATTCAGGCCATTGCCGGACTCATCGGCTGGAGACTACCTGATCTGCGCGACGGATAGTGATCTTGCCTCTAACTTGGCGCTCTCTATCGCACATCGACTTGATAAACCAAACCTCGACGCATTCATGGCTAAAATGCCCTCTGGCCTGCCATTTGCCTTTAGTAATTCCGATGTGCACGAGGGAAATGTTATGATTAAAGACGGCAACTTCGCCGGGCTTATCGACTGGGAGTTGGCAGGTTTCTACCCGTCGTGGTGGGAATATATAAATAGCAGCCCGTCGTTGAGCAGATACTTCCCAGCCCAAATCCAGAACCACTATGCGCTGGAATGGTTTCGCGTCTACCACACTATCCGAGATAAAATTAAGAAAGAGGGCGCGTTTAGGTTGAGCGAATATCTCAGAGGGAGAGCTTGGAGTGGCGCGTAGTATAGAAAAGTCGGGTACCTAACTGGGCTTGGTGATCAAATACCATCCTATTAGAGACACCTACCTGAGTAGGTAGCTTGTGTTTATTCATAATAATGAAGTAAATAAACCCGAACGGAAAGATTCGAAAGAAGAAGAAAAGCGTAAACCCGAAAATATAGTCAGCCTGAATATAGTTGGATAGTCTTAGATCCAATTACAATCCCACATTGCCTAGGAGGTAGGCATATATATTACTCTTCTTTACTTAGGTAGTGATAGGGAGCCTTACTAATAAAGTAGGTAGGATTCTAAGTTCGCTGTGACGTAAAATCCCATGCCACCGTGTCGATTGGGACAATCGCCTACCTATTCTAATTACTCATAGCAGATCTTCTCGACTCGCTTGTCTGTGGCGTGGCGCTTTCGCATGCTGAAGTACTCTCTCGGCTCTCGTAATGCTCTTGCTTTAAAGTTTGCTTCTTAAAAGGTCTATCCTGGGACTATCGAGAAAGGAGCAGAGGAGTTAGTTTTGTTAGCCCTCTACACAAAAAACGTACTTATTTTCCCCACTACTTGGTCGAATTGTGCTTTGTGTTATGCCCATAGCTCATCGGACTGTGTAATCGATTCCCCGAGTTGAAAAAAGGAAAAGATATCGGCGGACGAATTCCATGCTGCCTGTGAAGTGGACTTATGGCGTTGGAGAGCGGAGTGAACCATATGTAGGTACCTAGTCGACGGACCAAATGTCCTTGCTTCCGAGATCGAGCCCCGAACCTAGATTGGCCATGGATGATCAAAGCAGTCGGACGTGGTAGCAAGATAATTGTCCATTAATCATACGACGGGGATCGATGCTCTGCACGAGTCTCAAATGACTCGACACCAGATTGATTTGAAACTTTAATATCGCCTGACTAGAGCATGATTCTCTGAGCATGATTTCCTAGGTACCTTATTTATCTTATGTAGGGCAGCTAGACGACAAGTATGTAGAGGTAGCTTAGGGTATGAAATACAGTGTTAACCGAAACACGGTTTACGTTGGATCTCTTCTGGAGCAAAGACAGCATTGGCCTATGTACCAGGTAGTTGTGGCAGTAGCGTAGATCCACTCTGGGGAAGCGGGGCAAGCAGCCGTTTTAGCGTCTGGGGAAGGGCCCCTGGGCCCACTTTGCTCTAGACTTCGCACGTGAGAAGATGTCTATGATTATTATTATTATTATTTTCATATTAGTCCCCCAAGAATTTAAATAAACAAAAACAAAAACCAACAAGCATTCGTAAAAGATGAGGCTCTAACACATGATGTTAAAACATAAAATGGCAGCGAATAAAACCTTGAGAATAATTATAGTCGAGTGACATCGACAAGGTGCTTGCTGCGCTGCCTGTCCGTGTAGTGTGGCGTGGTAATGGGAATAATACCCCAACTCCCACACCTTATACCTCCCCGGTTCGCGAATCATCTATCAATTTTAATATCAGCTCTCGTACAACTACGAACGTAATGGATACTTTACATGGATAAACGATGTGGTAAGCAATCAAAGCGACGGCGTCACTCTGTACGTAGGGTCTGGCCTATGGCATGTCGACGCTGCTGTACGGTTATGTACTATCTAAACTTAATCCCAGAGTATAATCCTAGAGCATACCCTACATGATTGGTCCTTGGAAGGTTGACGCAAGTATCATGGCCTGTTATTATTGGTCTACCCCGCTTCTTCCTTACTGTCGTCTTTCCCTAGCCAAAGCAACCATCAGGCCAGGATGGGCCAATATAAGGGGGGGCAAGTATCAGCCTACCTACGATTCTCCCTCCTTCCCTTCCTCTCCCCTTTAAAAGCAAGCGACTCCCTCGAGATCTGAACATGTGAGAAGTTGCACAGAATCCTATCTTACTTGAATCTTTTGAACAAGGAACTAGCTTCGATATCTAGGTGTATCGCAAGAATTCATACCTACATATCTCCAAACTATCTACTTATACGACCTACCTCTCCACGAACATCTTAAGCCACGTCATTCAGACCTAGAAGCACTTCAACCATCATCAAAACATCAAAACAATATAAAATGCCGATCCGTATCCCCAGGGCCAACAGAACTGAGCTCGCCACGTACGGCGTAGCCGGCGTCGCAGGTTTTGCTCCATTCTACTTCATACTCCCCGGCGCCTCAGAACACCTAGCATCACAGACTGCCCGATGGGCGCCCCGATGGGAACGTAACATCTCATACTTCGCTCCTCCCGCCCAAAGAATGGCTCAACGCGTAGAACCTCGCGTCGAACGAACCGTAAAGAGGATCGACAACCGACTGCCCCTAGAAAGGGTAGCCAAGAACGTCGACCGACGGATCAAGTACGGCATCGACAAGATGGACAAGATGAGCAATCACGTCGCTAAATAGTTATCGGTCGGATGTTTTGTTTTTTTGAAATTATAAGCTTGGGACATGAATTACGAAACGGTGGGATTGGGTATACCCATAACAAGTTGCACTTCACCTCGCTAAGGTGTAAACGCACGAGCGTCTAGCGCTCCAGACGAGCCATTCATATGGACAACTCGTTCGCTAAGCAGTAGTAAACAATAAAAACTACGTAAAAATAGTCCCTATCTTGATGCCTTCGTGACTATCATTACATCTTATATAACTCGAACAGTTTGTCGCCGTCGAGGACTGTTAACCTTGTCGTCTTTGCCTACCTACCTGTAGTCCCTTTGCATTGACGACTGCCCCCTCTCCCCCTGATCATGAGGAGCTGTCCATGATCTATATACCCAGACTACTAGCAGCTTTTTCAGTTTTCATATTCCCCATCCCAAAAACAATATGAAGTCTACATTTCTGCTGAGTTACTCCGCAGTAGCACATGGCTATCTAACTATACAGATACCGTACAGTTGCATTTAAAGGCCACATACTACTATTACATGCCACACAAGAGTATACACATCTAGCCACCTGAATAGCTTATATATAGATACATTACCTCCATTTACCTGCAGTATATCTCCACAGCCCCCATAGCCGATTGAGAGATGGCGACAGCGAGGCGTAGGTATCTTAGCCCCGATAGTAAAAAGTAAAATCGTCCTCAATTTTTAAAGTTATATTAGATTTTATCTATTACTTTCTTAATCGGATCGGAAATGTCTTTTAATATACCAAGATCTACAGGCTATGATGATAAGGCTAAGGTCCAAGGAAAGTCATAAACTTTTTTCCCTCCAACTTCCAAACTCCTTCCAAGCCACCGATGATAATACAAAATATCTTGCTGGCACTAGTATACCTAACACGGATATATCAACTACTCACTAGGTGTCCTAAGCACATAATAAAGAACTAAATCCAGTAAAGTTCCCCAACAATCATGAAAATTAGAGACGAGTTGTTAGTCTTGAGATTTCCCCTTTATCAGATCATAAATGCTTCTTGGCAGGTTTTAGCTACTTGCAGCTCATCTCTAAAGCCTTGGCAATGTTGGTTTCATGAAAGCTAATCACATCAGTCTCTGTTCTTGTTAAGAAGAAAAAACAGTGGCTCGAAACAGCCCTATCGAGATATATCCTTTAGGGTCATACTCTTCGAATACTATATTTAGCCCTAATGGTTTAGACTTATAGGGGATATAAGGCTACAAGGAGCATTCACTAAGCAGTGGCTTCAGGTTCATACCAACCAATACTATTGATGAAATTACTTACCTAATCTAATCATGTATACGGCAATATTCTACGAATAACACAAAACATGTAGGGTCCTCGGCCGTTACAGACTATAGCGCGGACAGGAGGCTGAAGATCTTTCCGATGGCATCTTGACGCGAAGTCATGAAGTTAAGATGCATATGCTGAATCACTCAGCTCTAGTTTGAAGTTCGAGGTGTTTCACGATGAATTTATCATATTTACCAGAAGAGACGTTTACTATGAGAACATCTTGGAGATCGGATAGTCCTACGAGTTCAAGTTGTATATAATAACGGCTAGAATTTATTTAGATCATGTCACATTTAGTGATAGTCATTACTCGCGTCGTCTGTTATCCTTTAATAATAAACCAAATCGGTACTATTTTAAAGGGCTTTCGGGTAGTTGATCTATCCAGTCCCTTACCAAAATGCACAAGTTGCTTTTGTTTACTGCGGTTATAGGAGTATCAGCATTCGTATCTCCTCAAGCAGCACCATCAGCGACGACAAGGGTGGACCCAAAGGCATGTGCACGTATATCTTCTTCAGGTATGTATATTTATAACTTCAGAGTAGCTCATAGTATGTTAACATTCTTCCAGGCGCATCAACCTTCCCAGCGTCTTTTGCGTATGAGTGTCTTTGCTCAGTGCCGAACCGGATTCAACCAGCACAGCAGCTCATTCAAAGTCTCAAAGCCTTCGTGGAATGGCAGTCTACCCTCGCTTGGCTGAAGAATCCTCCAAAGTCTTATGGATTTCCTGCAGTCGATATACAGGGAAGTTTAGACAAGATACTTGAGACAGCTAAACAAGGACGTTACGAGAGTGAGTATGACTTTCAGGTTGCAATTGTACAAACGATATCTTTAGCACACGATGGTCATTTCTTCTATACGCCTGATGTCTTTAAGGCCTTCACTTTTGAAAACAAGGTGACAAATTTATGACTGTCGAGGATATCATGTCGCCAGTGACTCTACAAAACGACAAATTTACGGAATACATAGGAGAGCCTTACAATGTGCTCGCTGCGAGCGGAAACGGAAACGGAAACGGAAACGGAAGCCCCTTTAAACCGGAGAACATTGTATTGCTTACAGACGGGGCATGCAGCTCAACATGCACAACATTCTCATATCTCATGCTCTTCCAAGAGCGCGTAAAGACGGTATCGGTAGGAGGACGTCCACAAAATACACAAATGCAATCCCTAGGCGGTGTCGAGGTAAGTTCCCCATCCAGTCTTATAGGGACCTAACTTACAAATATGAATACATACTAAAATCAAGTAAATAGGGAGGCCAAAGTCTTGGAATGAGCGACATTGCCCAAGCTGCCTTTGTAGCGCTCAGCCTAGTCGGCGGCCAGAGCCAAGCACAGCCGAAAAACCCCCCAGGATAGCGATCTCGGCGTCCTCAACGAGGCCTATGCCGTGCGGCGAGCCGCCGACCTAAACAGTCCCGGTGGCGTAAACTTCAAGAACAACTTCTCTCCTTCCGACTCAAAGACGCCGCTTCAGTTCCTTTACGAGCCCGGCAAACTGCCGCTTCTTCTACGCGTTGGACATGATATCTAATCATCCCGAGCCCGTATGGGAGTACGCCGTCGATGCGTCGTGGACGGATCCCGAGAAGGACTGTTATTTGCGCTAGTTATTAAGTCTTAAGAAGTCTAACATTCTTGTCAGCACATATTGCAAGAGATACAATAGCCAAGCAGGTGAGTTATTGGCACCGTAAAAATACCTGGTAATATTACACGTGATTACTTTCATCATAAAGAGCTACTCTATCAACCGATAGTTATGCGAGTTTTAAGATTAGGTTTATGGGTATGAATACCTAGATTACGTTCCCAGCTCAAAGTAGGACATCAAAAAGCTCACATGCCTTAAGCTAATTATTACCTGTTTATACAATATGTATTGTACAACGGTGTCTAATGTTATATTGATACATCAAGGGGTTAATGTACGTACATCATGTTCGTTTGCTCGAGAACTTGACTGTATCTACTAGTAGACGCCGTACACTAACAGTAAATATTTCGTTGACCAATAGTCAATAACTGAAAAAATCATTGTTTGTCTCTTGATGCTAAGAGCAGCACCCCGGGTCATACTAAAACGCAAAGGGCAAAACTAAAATAAGCTGTCGGGGCAAAAGTAAGGTTCGGGCGGCCAAGTGAAAGCCGTCCGACCTATGCGCGAATAACGCCAGTCATGACTAGAAACAAGACGAAGAGCTAGGATGCACATCTTATGAGCAGGATTATAGCCTTATATATCATCATCGTCCGGCGTCTTAGCGGGGCTCTCTGCTTCTGCCTCCACCTCCGCCTCCACCTCCGCCTCCGCCTCCGCCTCTGTTTCTGCCTCTGCCTCATTTTCCTCCTCCCCCTCCTCCTCTTCCTCTCCATCCTCCCCGACCGTGTCCTCGGGTATTATGCCATTCATTCGTTCCCAAACCTCCCGTCGTATTCGGTCATCCTTGGCCTTCCTCGCTCGTTCAACCTCTTCAAATCCTCCGCTCTTCTTCAGCTTCCCATCCTCAACGAACTTAGTCAACTCCTTCATCAGGGGATTTCCTTGTCGGGTCTCTAGCTCCTTCTGTCGTAGCTTCTCTGCACGTTCTATGGCCTCTAGCCTGTCTTCGTGGTTCGGCTGCAGAGCTCTGACCTCGCCTAGTACACCCTCCTTTGCAGCGTTTGGATCAGAGCTGTTCCCAAGATGATGCAAGCCCTTCGAGAACTGCCGTGCCGTCGGCGTATTGTCCTTCATCTGCTCCTTAGTGGCTTGTTCAACCAATGCAAAGGTCTCAGAGGCCTTTTCGATGTCGTCTTGTAAGTCAATCATTAGGTCTTCCATAACCTTAAGTTCGTCACGACCCTGACAAACTTCTTCCAGTTCTTTCTCCCAAATCTTGGTCCAGACGGGCTTCTCTCGCTTCATATACTCTTGAACCTTCTTGAGCTCTTTGGTCAGGATTTGGATATCCTTGGATACACTCTCCAGTTGACGCGGCAAGGGTCTCACGCCGCGATTAACGACGTCCTTGCGCAAGTCCTCAACTAAGTCCTGAAGATCGTCCACCTTGGTAACGAGGCGGTCCGAGTCTGAATTAAGCTGCTTACGACCTTTCGTCACATAAGAGTATCCGGAGTCACCTTCCGCAGATGAAGCCTTGGCAGCCGCAACCTTAACATTGGCTGCTTTGTTTCGTAGAGAAGACATAGAGCTCTGTATCTCTGTCTGGAAGTTTGAGTACGTCTGCCGTAAGATGGCTAGATCCCGCCGCAGAGTCTGCAACTCCCTAAGTTGACTAGGATTGAGTTTAGCGCCAGCGCCAACTCCACTAATCTTAACACCATCCATGACGGCCGGTGGCGCTGAGGCCATACGAGCCATCTCCTTGGCCGTCTCCAATTGCCTATCCGATACTCTTTGTAAAGCAGATCCCTGATCGGTGACGTTCTGCTTCATCTCATCTACTACCTTCTTTAGGGCCCCAAAACCCTCGTCGAAGTGCTTCTTGACCTCGTCAAGGGGCTCGACATTGAGCGCAAGAACTGTACGATCTTTGATGTCAGACAGGTCTTCGAGCTCGTGCCGCACCCCAGAGATGGGATCTTGGATATAGATCTCTGGGAGGTCGCTTCCGTTCAGGGCAGTGTTCCAGGAAAACTTTTCGATGAAAGCAAGTTGCAGGCGCCCAATTGTCAAGCCTGTATAGCCCTCCGGGAGCACGAACTTCTTCACTTTGGACTTGTATTGCAAAAACAAGGTAAGTTCTTTGTCCAACGGAGGTGATTGCTCTTGTATGGATTGCTTCCGCTGCTTCTCCGGAGGGGTTTGAGGTCGCGGTTTGGATTCTATAGCTGTGTCTACCCTTGGCTTTGGCTTCTCGGGCGAGCCCGGGGTTCCCACCATTGGAAAGGCATCATCTAGAGGTCCGGATATAGTAGCACTAGGTCTATACTTCTCTTCCGGTGACTGAGCCGGCGGACTTTCTGATCGAGGGGGTGGTAGATCGGGTTTCGAGCCTTCCTCGCTAACCTTACTGGGTATTCGAACCGGCGAAGACGCTTCATACGCACTCTTGGATTGATTAGATGCGTTGCGACTATGTCGTAGAGACTCTCGGACTTGAACTGCCCGCATCGATTCTCTTACTTCCCCACGTCCACGATTTGGTATCGGGGTATTCTGAGAAGGTAGCATAGGCACGCCATTGGTTGGTGCTCCTAGATGTTTGGATATCTGATAAGCGGAGTATCTTCGTGACGCCCTTCTTTCCAAATCCCCTCCTCTTTGCAGAGCAGCAAACGCGCTCTGTTGCGACTTTGGCGGCGGCGGAGGGGGTGGTGGGAATGAATCAATATCTATGCCCCCTGCAGGTCCTGTAGGTATCGTAGTCTCGTCCCCAGGATATGGCAGGAGCACCGGTATGTTCTGCATGGTGTTACTCGACAATGATGACTGTTCGGAGTTGAAAGAAGTGTTCGACTGGTCTCGCTGCAGAGCTCGTCGACTGGGAGACTGGCTGACCGCTGGCAGGCCTTCGCTCTGCTGTGATGGTACCATTCTTTCGTTCTGTTGCGGGGTAGTGTATCCGTTCTCGAGGCCTTCGTTTAAAAGGCTTGTGAGACCAGTGTTGTTGCTTCCGGCCGTGCTGCTGCTCATAGTACGGCTAGCAATGCTAGTTGATTCAGGCGAAGTGGCCCCGTCTTTATCTCGATTCTGCTTCTGTCGCAGTTTCTGTTGTTTTCTCTTCAGGCCGTGTAAAAGATGGATAATGATGTCTCGTATTCGCGGTAGATACTTTTCGAGGCTCTCTGTGTTGGCTTCCTGGCTTAAAGTAGCCTCCAATATATGTCTTAAGTTTTCTGGGACGTTCCCTAGGTCAGATGTGTCAACGTTGATTGCAGTGAATGCGCGACAGGCCATATTAAACTCATAGCCCAATCTAACATAGACGTCGGAGACTTGAGTATCAGTAGCCTGGCCGCGCGACCATTGTGTTAACGTTTCGAGAAGTTGTTTTGTCGCAACGAGTAAATGCGTGACGCTCTTTTCTATTTGTGATAGTGGCATAGACGATCCATTAGATTGCTGCCAATATAACAATATTGTTAACATCTTAACTCGACAAGAATAGACATGACGTGAAAAGAAGAAGGAGAGAAGAATAAGAAGAAGGGAAGAAGAAAAGTAGATAGGTTGAAGGGCAAACAAGAATGAGGCAGAACATTGAAAGATTAAAACACCGCCTTCCCCCGCCTAGCAACCGATAATCACACCGGTTACGCATTTTTTTAACGGCATTAACTTACATTACGTCTAGAGGAACTACTCGCAGCTGATCTATTCGAAGCCGTTGACGAGCGCGGCTGCATACCGGCTGGCGACATTGGGCGCATAGGAGCATTGGGAATACCGTCGGGCCCCGGTGACCGTCGTTGTATCGATCTCTGAGAAGCAGGAGGAGCCTGCATCTTGACTTTAATTCCAGAGCCTAGCCCTTCTCAACCTCCCAATTCTCTATATACCTTTCCCCCTCTTTATTCTCTATCGGTTTAGGATTACGTCCCAATCGTCCACCCTATGCTAATATCTCGAGAAGCAAGCACAGAATATTATTATTTGTCGAAAAGGGCAATCGAAGGCTGTGAGCCAAAATGAGAAGCTATAGTGAGTTATGCTAAGGGAATGCGATGATCAAAATTGGCGTATGTGGAATGGTTGCGATGGAAAGTCGTCGAGCAAGTCATAGTCCGAGGTCAAGTTGTGGATGACTGATGCCCGCGTGAGGCGCGACGTCGAAAAGATCGAGGAAGCCCGACCAACGCTAACCCTATTTTGGAAAGGTGTCTATAGGTACGCAGGGGCTAGGGTCAAACACGGTGACGGTCGGGGCGTGATTAAGTTATGTAAAAGTTCCTAGGTGGGTGAGGTGAGGTGGGTGTTAAGTGGGGCTGGGTTTGATGGTCTTCTTATTGGAAGTCTAGGTACTTAGGTAACTAACTACTCTAAATCAATGTTTCAAGAATTACATTCACTATTTCTTTTCTTTTTTTTTGCATATGACGTTTGATCTGAGCAATAGCTATGTACAATGACAGTATACTATTGTTCGCTAAAGCCTACTTAGTTGACTAATTGTGTTGTTGTCTAAAACATTGAACTAAGCAACCGGGTTGCTAGTGTACCTGGGTATTCTAAACAAAGTTGATTACCGACTTGTGTATATTTGACAACTATACATTAGGTACGTCTTGATAGCTAAGATTGGTAACTCATTTGGTGTCTACAGCTACGTGACCTAAAAACTTACAATAGTTGCCTAAAGTAAGCAGTAGCCTTAAATACGAGTGCGGCTACGTACGATGTGGCAGAGCTGAACATCTCTACGTCTTCGGGATTGACTCCGGATGTACGTACATACCTACCTAACCACCGGTATAATAATACCATCTTCGGGGTTTAAACGACGATTGCTGCCCTCCGAGCACCGAGCAGCAGCCCCGCTTTACGGATTGAAACCGCAAGATACGACCAGAAACAGTTAACACTTATAATACACGACACGTCAGCGGTGCTTTTTTAATAGTAATAGGACTCTATCACCATGTACTTACTTACTTGCTTGCGCTATGGTCTATTGACTAATAAATTATTATATATTGGGTAAGTATCCTCAACTTTGGGGAAGACTCCCAATCCCAATCCCCAAACCACTTCACCTAAGTTATATATTACTATAGACGAATATAAAGTCAACACCCCTAGTTTAGACATCAGCATCATATATTCAACTTCAACCTACACATAGGCGGAACGATGTCTCCTCTAAATATCTCCATTATTGGGGCTGGTCCAGCCGGGTGTATGCTTGGACGGATTCTATCATTATCCAAAATCCCTTTCACAATTTATGAAAGCGATGAGAGTCCAGATTATCGTTCTCAAGGAGGCTCGTTGGATTTACATCCCGGCACAGGCCTTGCGGCGATGAAGGACGCTCAATTATGGGACGAGTTCTTGAAACACGGCCGATTCGACGGCGACTATATGATGATGACCGACAAGGAGCTTAAGCCCTTCATACAGTTCGGCCCTGGTAATAAGCTCAGCGAGCGGCCTGAAATTGACCGTGCTGAGCTACGCCGGATCTTAGCAGAATCGCTCCCGGAGGGAAGTATCAAATGGGGTCATCGCCTACGACGTGTCGAAGAGGGGAACACTTTGGTCTTTGACCATACAACAGTGTCCGGTTCCGATCTCATAATTGGGTGCGAGGGAGGCTGGAGTAAGGTCCGAAGTTACGTCTCGCCGACAGTGAAACCACACTATACCGGGGTTGGATATCATGGTCTCCGGATACCAGATGCGGCAAACACCGCGCCAGATCTCTATAAAGTTGTCAATCGCGGGAGCCTGTTTGCTAGCTCGAACGGGCAGAGGTTGGGGGTACAGCAGCTCGGCACTGGTAGCCTGAGTGTCGCCTGGTGTTCGCGTCGTCCCGAAAATTGGACGCAGACTTGCGGATATGACCTTCATAATGTCGATCAAGTTAAGAAAGCAACCCTCGAGGAAATGCACGACTGGAGCCCACAGCTACGGGAAGCGATCGAAAAGGCCCAAGAAGGCATATGCGAAGCGAAGAATCTATACATGCTTCCGGTTGGCTGGCGCTGGGAGCATCGCCGCGGCGCAACATTCATTGGCGACGCCGCACATTTGATGACCCCGTTCGCTGGTGAAGGAGTGAACGCTGCGTTTGACGATGCGCGAAAACTCGCCGCAGCAATCGTTAGGGTAGTCCAGGCGGGAGGCGGGCTAGACGAGGTCGATAAGGAAATACAAACGGCCGAGGAGGATATGTTTAAACGCATGGAAATATACCAACGACAGACGGACGAGGTTACTAAGCTGTGGTTTTTCAGCGAGGGAAATATGAGGGATGTTGTACCTAAGGTGATGGTAGAGCACGCTAAGGCAAAGACGCCGGCAGCCTTCCATCCTTTAGCCTGGGGACTCATTAATTCGTATTGGTTCTTCAAGAATAGGTTCTCAAGCTAGACGCCATACCCATTCATTCTAGATCGGAGTTTAGCGTATTTAAGGGCATGTAATTTATCAGGCTTAAATCCTCTCTTGGATGATAATAGTATAGAGGTTTCTGTCTTGCGTTATCTTAATGCCATAACTCGGAATCATCGCGTGCAACCATCACACAAACCCGTAACAATCAGCCACTCGTATTGACCAAAAAAAGAGCATCGTATACTACTTAGCGTGGTATCTCATATGTCCTTCGTTTCAGGTGCAGAGATTGGCGAGGTTCATCGTTGCGGGCGAGACATCATCTGCTGCGGACCTCATCCGATTGAATCAGGTTCGACGTAACTATGATCGGACGGGAACTCCCACAGCGTGGAGACATTATACGGGGGTGGGGGCTTAGCTTTGCAGATCTATTTTCCTATTCTTTGTCTCTTGTAGGTGAATACAAACGGGTCCCTATAGATTATCTCGAGCGATGAGGTGAGACTACATACCCGACGTAGTAGCAAACTGACTAGATCACTCTTCCAAGAATAGACCTTAGGGACCCCTATCAAACGACTGCTCGGCCAATAACCTATAACTAACCTATCATCGTGGAACGCATCAAACGAGGCGCAGATTTCACTTATAACTTTTTGAAAGTCTTCATGTTTAGCCCCCAATATAGTATAGCCCTAGGGTCACAATGGGCTACTGTCGGAGTGGTAACGACATCCGAGCCTCATGAATCCTTTGGCTATGCCCCTCGCCTCACTATGAACCTCCATGTTTAATCTTTGTTGGAAAAGCCTCGGCACTTGCGGTTTCGTTCCCGCGGGGCGCAGTCTGACCAATTTCTGCAGCAAACGAAGAGATGTCTTTTAGTTGGTGAAAGATGTTGCTTTCCGAAAGACCAATGGTGAGTCAGGTTATCGCGGAGCTAACCTAAAGATGCCAAAGAACGAGTTTGTTTAGAATTCGGGGTCATCTAGCGCTGCCGATCTGACTGGGGTTCCCTTGGGAGGCTATCTTTTCAAATTCAACTTTATCTTCACATCTAGAAACCATCAGATACTTAAAGTAAATGACGAATAACCAATGAGTAGCGACCTTATGACCAACAATTATAATAAATAATGATATAGGACTTTTGGATTGTTCAGTAGTCACACATGTACCACGAATACCTCTCTTGACCTGAAGCGAGTAAACCCTTGGTTGGTTTGGCTCGCCCCATGGGCGTTATTCACCCACGCCTTCTACAGCCCTAAGAGCCCTAAGGACCCTAAGAACACCAATCGGCTCCAACTACCATGCAATCGGGGGGCTATGTAGAGGTATGGAATGGCTCTTACCTTACGATCGTTTGTCTGGCTGCTTACAAACGAGGCTCTGTGAAACATTTGAATATACACTCTTCGCCTCAAAGTAGAGGCTCTTGTGCGCCCAATGTGTTGCCTTATATTACGGCCTAATTATGAACCTGACATGTACCGAAGGGTTTAGTATAAGACAGAAGCTGCGTAGTGTATCTGCAAGTGATGTACCTAGCTAAAATAAACATACTTAGGTATCAACCTAGAACTATCGGTAAACTATGAATTCCCTTCGAGGATGTTTCATGCTGGACTGTTGATCTTGGCATTCTAGGGATCGATGTTCAATGACGATGATGTTCATTAGGGATGAATGTTAGTTGGAAGGTTGTCCTCGAAAAGCGTTAGATTCAACCTGGCCTTGAAAGCTGGTCTCATATGTAACCTTTACGAAAGGGCAATGCCAAATTAAAATGTTGGGCAGAATGAGCTTTGCCGCCATGGTCAATAAATTTGGCCAACATCTGATGCCTCTCTAACAAGGGTATATCTACACTGGATAGTAGATGTTGTAACGTTAGTATATCCTAGACTTCAACATCATAATCCTGATCAGGTTTCCATGTTATAATTGTTAGAATGCTAGAATAGGTTAGGTACCTAGGTAGTGTAACTACTCGCACTTCTTTAGACCCCATCTTCATGTACCCCTTAGTGGCTTATTAGGAGGGGCTGGAGGGGAAACTCTCTACATATCTGCATGTAACTATATAATTATTTGATACCTTAAACGACGACATTCCACATCTTTCTTGCATTCATATTTCTAAAGATATCCTATTGGTTAAAAATAACCATTCATGATTCAAGTCATAATAAAGCTTACCTTATTCAGTTGCGCAAGACATAAAAAACATTCCCTTCTTTAACTTCAATATTAACTACCTACCTAAAGGTTACTTACCTCATACGGTATGATAGCACTGTCTCTACGCTAACTTACTGCGTTGAGCACCTCTTAACAAAAAGTCTGAAATGCGCTAATTGTACCCCAATTGTCCAGAATCATACAGTGCAAACCTTAAAATCACCTTTTTACCTTACCTAACTCTCCTGTACATACGTACGATCACCTGCAAGTTTGCAAGTTGCGCCAGTCAGACCACCTTTCTGAACTTATCCAATTAAGGCCTTGCAAGTAAGGCCTCGCTTCCCGCTGCCAGAAAAGACGCTTGGACCATCTACACCTATCAAAAGGAAAGAGGTCCCAGTCTCGCAGTCTCCCACAAGTAGGTACCCACAGAAAATGCTATGTAACTCGTTGGCCTCGACACCTTAACCACCACAACCTCCACTTTCCCATCAACTCCTTCTCCAACTTGACTAACCGTCGCTCTTTAGACTAGAGCAAGAAGCAGCGTCCTCTGCGACGAGGTCATCTTACAGCACTGAGCTGGGGGTTGCCGAAGGGAGAATAGTAGTTGACCAATTAGCCCGAGGTGAGACACGACCTTTCTCTGCAGTACCTGGCCCAGCCGAGCCCAGCCCAGCACAGCACAGCACAGCACAGCACAGCACTACCAAAAAAAAAGTATTACCCAGCAACCCCAGTACCCAGCACCAAAGCACTATATCTATTATTTTAGTTAAAGTTGCATGGGCATCCGTGGCCAGCTGCTGGTCCGCACCGCACTGCCCTGCCCTTTTTTTTGACGAGGCCTTGTGCTGCCCAGACTGCCAGTGAGGAACACAGAACAGGACTGGATTGATATGTGAGAAGAGCGAACGAGCCAGCGACCTTGACCACTTTTTTTTTTACCGGTTACTTCCAGTCTCCCAATCCCTTCTGCAGTTGGCCTTGTCAACAAAGCACCTTTTTTTTTCTGCTTCGACACTCTAGACCATTCACCTCTTTGTCTTATTCGCAATCATTCCCTCGTGGCAGCAAGCTGCTCATAGTTTTTCCGCATTTCGACACTCTTCCCACCTTTGCGCTCTTTCTATTACCCTCTTGTTTCTAATGCGCTGACGTCCAGCCGTTTTTATCTACAGTCAAACTGCTACTTGGCAGAAGGTCTGGATATCGGCCAGAAGCAGCACTGTCACCATAACTACCTCGATCACCCGAATCCCAACTAAGCAAAGTTTGTCTTAGCAAGGCAAGCAAGCTTCATTCGATTCCTTCGAGCAAGTGAGTTAGCTTAACCTTCTTGCGACGTCGAGCTTCTTGTCATACGTCGGGGCTTGGATTCGCGTCACCTCCACCTCCTTCCCTCAGATCCGCGCTAGCTGTTCCCGAACCGCAACCTTCCCATTCACCTCTAAATCCACCAAACCAATTGCACTACAAACATAATACCATAATACCCTCATGGTTGCTTACCTCGGCTCTCCTTTCGTTAACTAACCATATGGTACAGGGTGGAAGGGTTCGGATTACCTTCGTCAAGTGTGTCGGATTCGAAAGTATCTTCTGGCACTTGACCGCTCTCATCTGTTCCCTGAGAATGGTGCAGCAGAAGAAAAGTTCGGGCGAGTCGACGAACGGAATTAGCAAGAGAGAATATCCTCCCATGTCCTTTCAGAAGAAGGATATGTCGGACACTAGAGTTATGGGGGGGAATTCGGGTAAAGGCGATGTTAAGCATAATGGTATGCCCTACTCATTAACTATTATCACGTATGGCACTAACAATGGTATAGGCTCGACGATCAACTCGCAGAGCAACTTCCGAACCGACAGTGCTATCTCCTCGTCTCGTCCGGGTCGTGAGCGACCCTTGCAGCCATGGGTTGGGCCAAGCAACTCTGACGGGCTCGACTTGAGCTTGGAGAAGTCCAGCGGCGACGCTCCGTGGGATCAGTTTGCTGTTAACGAGCGCCAATTTGGTATCAAAACTACATATGATGAAAATATTTACACCACTGCAATTGATAAAAGCCACCCACAGTACAAGGAGAGGGTAGCTGCTGCGGAAAAGAAGGCGAAAGAGATCGAGCGAAGCACTGCCGCTACAGCTCATGTAGCTGAAGAGAGAGTTATGGATCATGCTGGAGGCGACGATATGGGTGGTAACGAAGAAGAGAAGTAAGTCAGATCATGTTATTACATATCACCAGATTCCGGCTAACTCGGAAATAGGTATAGCGGTGTCAAGCGACAGGATTTTCCTCCTTTGCCTAATAGCCGAGAGAACAAGTATACTCCCCCGGCAAGACGAGCACCAACTGCCTCGTCGACTGTGAAGGGCGCACCAGTCGACCCAGCCATCATATCTTCGCAGCTAAAGGCACAAAAGAACCAACCCGCTCTCCCGAAACAGGATGATAACAAGCTCCGCCCTAGTCCTAAGGCTGAAGTGCCTTCGGTGTCTCCTGCTGCTAAATCTGCAGAGCCTAAACTGGATAGTAAGGTTGAGGTGCAACAGAAACCTACAGAAAGTAAACCAGTAAGCCAGAACGCCACTCAGCTACGACCATCCGCTGCTACTAGCCGAACTATCTCACCCCAGTCGAAAGATGGCCAGGGCATCGCGCCTAGTGCAACTGCGACTGTCGAGCGAGATGTTCTCAAGGAGTTCAAGACATTTGCTAACCTGCAGCGTATAAACGCTGAGAAGGTCCGAAGCAACAAGGCAAAAGCCGACAAGGAGGTGAAATTGACCGAGCTAAAGAAATTTGCCGACAATTTCAAGTTACCAACTCCTGTCCCTATGGATTTAATATCGATCATTGCTAAGGATCCGGCGAAGCAACGGGAGATCCAAGAAAAGGCTAAGCGAGATGCGGCTGAAGTCGCTAAGAGAAAGGCTGAGGAAGCCGCTGCAAAAGAGAAGAAGGGAGCCACTCCAAAGGAGACCCAGGCCCCTGTAACTTCTCAGGCACCTTCTGACAGTAGAGCCGGCCGTCCATCTGCAAATCCCCCAAGTGCAGCACCAGCAGCAGCTCCGCGTCACCAAGGTAACAACCGTCAGAGCTTTATTCCCCCAACATACCCTTACCAAGGGAATCGCTCGGGTCCTCAGCACATGCAACAAACTGGCCGCCAGGGTGGTTTAGCTGGACGAATTCGAACTTTGGAAGCGCAAAAAGCGCAAGGTCAGGACGGCCGATTACCTCCGACTGGCCCTGCCAATCCGACCGATCCTTCCTTCGGCCGTCGTATCGGTGGTCATATAGGTCCGAAGTTGAATCCGAACAGTCACGAGTTTCGACCGAATGCGTTTGCGCCGGCCTTCAACCCGAACGGCGGACACCCCAGCGCAGGCTCAAGCCCCCGTTCAGCCATCAATCATGCAACCGATGCGCAGATCAGCACCACCAGTACTCATACCGTGCTAGTCGTCGTAACTAAGAAGAGAAAGGCAGTCGAGCCCAAGAAGTGTGCTATATTGTCTTTTGTGAAGACAATTCAGCCCCCGGAGAACAAGAACTGGAATGAAAACGATGGGCTTCGCCCCTCTTATGATACTCAGCCAACCTGGCGCTCCGCGACTGACGACGAGAAGCCAGATTCGACAATGCGCTTGACGTTTGATGAATATTTTGAACGACAGCCATTCAACACGCAGCCTACTCCGAACCCCCCGCATCTCCTGCCACAAATGGCCCATCACCATCAACTGCCCCTCCACATGCAGAACTCCGCGCATTCTGCTGCACCGCGGCACTCGCCTCATGTCCCTCCGGTTCAAATGCATGGTAATCAGCATGGTCCTGTCCCTCATGCGCCGTTCAATGGAGCAGACGATCATAGAATGATGCACTCAAACTCATCGCAGTCCTACTCATCCCCCAGAATGAGCCAGGTTCCGCTCGTATACCCACCCAACATGAACTCGGCAGCCCAGATGCCCTATAATCAACACATGATGCCCTCGTTTATCGGTCCCGGAGCGCCGCCGATGAATCAGTTCAACCGCAGCTTCTCCAATTCACCGCAATACGTCCCTCAGCAGCCGGGGGCGATGGGTGCTCCGATGATGATGCAGCCACAGTTCATGCCACAGCCAATGGTCGCAGGTCCTCCACAGATGCAACCTTACCCTGGTAACGGCCATCTACAGTTTATGCCTCCCGGCGCAACACCGCCCCAACCAATGCCTGGTGTCAATGGCTACCCCAGTCCAGGGCGGCCTACAGCCCCTCTGATGGTCCACCAGGGATCACAACAGGGACAGCCAATCTATAATATGAGTCCCAGTGTGCAGTATCAACAGCCAGCAACGTTTGTGCCGCAGCAGCAAGGACAGAGTAAGTGGCATATATGGCAGCCTGACCAGTGCAAGAAGCCAGCTAACATACGAGGGGTAGTGAATTCTATGCGAGGATATAATAATCCTGGCCCGCAACAATTCGGTACAAGCCCACAGCAAATGCATCAATATGGGCCCCCACATCGCAATGGAAGTAGCAACTTCAAGAATTATCAAGGCCACAACCAACACCAAGGTCCTCAAGGTGGCCACACGATTCCGTCTGGGCCTCAGGGGCGATCTTCCGAAGGCCCTGACGAAGCCAAGTGAACGGAGCTTTAGAAACTGCTCCCTAAGAACTTAACCAGCGCCGCGCTCCAGCGCATATCTATTTCTTCATTCAACATGGCATTGGTATCGGCCGCCTGTGTTTGTCGATTCTATCGTCGCCTTTGCATGGACATATAGCGTTATCGGAATTGTGACCTCGATCCGGTCTTCATCTCATTCAAACCCTCCAGCTGGGTGAAGACGTGGTGGCAATATTTTGTTACGAGGATCGGTTGCACAAGACAGTCGCTAACTACACATATCCTACTAAATCTCAAACCAATATCACGTGTCGACATCTTCTATGGCGTGGCCCTTAGTTACCTTGGCCTCGTAGGATATGTCTTTCAAACGTTTATTTGCCTAAGCAACGACAGGCTTGGGAAGGCATCGACCAGGATGAGGAAGTGTTGGAGCAGGCGGTCGGTGGTGCATGAGGTGAAGCAGCTTGAGCTTCTACATGTCGAGGAGGAGGAAGGAACCAAGTAGCTTTATCTGGCTGTAGCTCTGGCTTGATGGAAACGGTTGCGTCTATATTAGCGTCGTGGTCCGCTATACTTACTGCCAAACTGCCAATTGTCAAGGGCCAGCTTCAGCCAAGCAGGAGGAGAGAGGTTGTTTGCGGGATTGCCGGTCCAAGTGACAATAGCTTAACTCGAGTTATTGAAAAGTCCTCAGGAATGCGAATGAGAGACAGCCATATCGTAGTATCGATCTCGCAGATAACAATAAAAATAGTGTTTACACTAATTATACGTTGATCGTGTTGGCTACATAGGTAGTAACATGGTAATGTTAACTTATCTGGACATGTTATGATAAATACTAGTTTAGTAAGACGGGAATCAACTCAATGAGCCAGATTCGAATCTCGTCGATACTCTCTAGCTGATACCTTAGGTAGCCAAAGTAGCCTAATATACAGTTACGAGAGGAGCGTCAACGTCTTCTTCAAATACCGGCGGCATCAACTTACATAGTAGAGAGCAATATGTCGAATAGCTCTTTATATACATGCTAGGTATTAGATGTATGCTGGATATTTTACCTCAACTTATCGCTGTTCGGAGATTCCGACCTACCCACCGTGCTCAGCAGAACGTCATGATATAAGTATGAGGCGAAGGTAAAGGGCAGTGCTATTTCACGTTCATGGGTTTGAAACCCAAGAGCGCGTGGCAATGAAGGATTCGTTAAGACTACCTACTTATGTAGAGGAGACCAGTAAAATGGGTTCGGAGAGGATCTAGATCTACTTGGTATCTACGTAGAGGCAAGAAACTGCTATAACCAGCGAGTTCCACGAGTCAGATAATAGCTTGACTTGACTTGGGCCTGGCCTGACTTAGCCTGGGTAGAGGATATCTATCCGAGTCGAGCGCAAAAATTTTTTTTTTTTTTTGGTATTTTATATAAATATTTTTAAAGCAATATTATTGGCTGTTGGTAAAGGTTTTGGGTGAAATATATTAGGTGGCTGATATAGCTAATAAGTGTGGCTTTATAAGGGCATATAGGTCAAGTCGATATTTGACCTGACTCGTATCGGGCCAGGTATACATATACGATTATTTGACCTGACCTGATTCGTGGAACTCGCTGGCTGTGACATAGGATTTTTATCTATGTAGAACGTTTCGCTCTACTTCCAAGGCATTCCCTAATTATAATTTTAATTATAATTTCTGTTTCTGTTCCTAATGAAGCGAGTCGGTGATAAATAAAGCATTGAAACGGACAAGGCTGACTTTGGACCTGCCGTATGCAGAGAGTTCTATGCACCCCTCCCCGGGAATTTTTCTATATAAAAAATAGCGTTAGGGTAGCGTTAGGATACTAGGGTACTATATATGAGGGGACGGAATGGGGATGACGCTTAATGCGAACCTGGGCGAGGTCGGTTGGCGAAAGACCCATTTGAATGTTTCAGTGTTTCAACGTTTGAGCCAATCATATGTGGCTATGGGCTCCCTCAGTTAAGTTGGTTTGAGATCTCTTGTGCAGGGGTTAGGAGAAAAAGGGGAGCGAGTCAATCAATTTAGACGTTTCAAAGATCGACCTACGTAAGTGCAACCTAGGAGAAAAAGCACCGAAAAGACGAGACCCATACCCCCCTTTTTTTTTTTTTAAAAAAAAAAAAAAAAAAAAAAACCTTCCGTTTCTTTGGTCATTAAGTCTGGGGATAAACAGACATGTCATCTCCACCATCAGGCTATTCTTGTTTATACTTAGGGTACCTACATATGAGGTATGTATGCACGTAAAAGCTCCAATGCCAGGAGGTAATAGTGGGATGTTTCTTCTTTTTTGTGTGCGCGGTGATGTGATCGCTGAAGATCTACGCTACTACCCTGACTAGCCAATCTCGTCCAATAGGAGACCTTTTCCCTGACTTCCATTTACTAGCATTCCCGGACTTTCTAGCCTATGACCACGTTGCCCATCCTGCCATCAGCCGAGAAGTGAAAAATCAGAAAGCTAGGATCCTGACGAGTCACGATCTGGTTGATATCCGGCTTTACTACGGACATCTAATTAAGAACAATAATGAGCAATTAAGCACATCTCAGTATCGAGTCCATGTGCCGCTGCTCGTCATTTTACATACTCTCAATCGACACGATAAGATAACCTATTGTTATTAGGGTCAGATAATTCCGCGTTTCCGATTTATATAAGTACCTAAACATTTTATCCACATTACACTATACTTCTATCTTAGCCTTGTCGTGACTAGCGCAGTCTATATGAATTTGCCATTGAGGGTAGGTAGTTTAGTTGGAGGAATAATGGCACATCTATTTGCATGCGACGAAGGAAAATCAGGGGGGGGGGGAGTTCCAGGGATCCAAATGCCTCGAGGTGGCAAGGTGGCGGGACTATGTAGACAAGCGTTACCAAAGAGACCAAAGAAAGACAAGAAAAGCTTGTGAAGGTGCTGTGCCTGGACCGAAGCTGACGACTGTGGCTAAGGAGGCTAGTGAGAGCCAGGGGGAAAACCTAGACCTACAGTACTAGACTTTATTTAATGGCAAGCTAGGCTTCCGAAGTAGGTAGGTAGTCACTGCACATACAAAGTTTAAGTGGTCTGGTGGTGGAAAGTGCTTATGTAGAAGTCCCCTGAAACCCGCTTTTGACTTGGGTCGATCGTCGCTTGCAATGCAGCCACTGACTGGCCGGTCCGGGCTAGACGTTTCACCGATTCAGGTACCAGATTGGGCTGATTGGTGTAGGTTACTTCATCAAGTTCACCCTACCACCCACTTTCAGCTTTTACCGCTGCGGCGCACCGGCAACCAACTGCGCTTCATCACCTCCCATTACAATACCACCAATTATCTCTAATTATGCTTATCCCCGTAACATCTGGTGTCATCAAAAATCCTACCATTGGGAGCTTGTTCCCTAGGTAGGCATGTGCTAGAGAAGGGAATAAAGATGTGTGTTTTGCATTGTTTGAAGATCTGCTCTCTTCTAATCTAGTTCCGATGGAATGGCTGACTGTAGGCCACCCATTCGATAACCACCTACTTTATTTCTTTCAAGGAATCTGTGGATCTGCCTCGTGAAGATCGATGCATAACCACTCCACTCCAGCGGTTGCTTGGTTTCCTCCGTCAGCCATTGCCATGCGATAGGAGCTGTACAGCTGTACATACAGGCTGAGGCAGGCAGCCTAGGTGCAGTTTTACTCCGTAATAAGTGCGCGCCTGTTGATTCCCGGCCTGCGCTACCTCATCTAGACAGGTAGGTAGGCGAATGTGTGGATATGGCGGGGCGCACCCATGTCCATCCGAATTCACGATTCAGGGGTTCTTCCAACTAGTAAGACATACACTAGATGTCAGCCGAACGAGGGCGGGAGACCCGAGCGAAGCCAGCCATCATGGGGAGTGCATCTTGTTGATTCTGGATGTGACGTTGCCGCTTGCACGTAGCCGCCACACCTCCTAATATGAGTCTAATATGAATATAAAGATGTTCGTCGGCACCCAAGCATCACACAACTTCCTCTCACCACAACTCATCCGCCTCATCGGAGAAGTACAAGATCTTTCTCGTCTCCCCCCCACTCTCCTTTTAAACAATCAAATTTGACCTGCTGGTCACTCAGGAACTCCCAGGTGGTTTCCTACTATCTTTCCATTACATCGGTTCATTGTTCTACGGTCATCTGGCACGGTAGTTCTCGGTCCGCATCGTCGTCCCTTGTTCATAAACAAAGTCCTAGAGACAAATCGCAAGCTTCCCGAATTCTTTGTTTACGACCTTCCTTTGGAATATCGAACGTGTCAATATCATATTTATTAACCACCGAGATCCCTCGGCAACTTAACCTGCCAACGCTCTCTTCGACGAAACACTTTGAATTAGATCTTGGAATCTACCACGTGCCAACCGGCAAATCACAGTCATTATTCTTTTCTCTTGAAGAGAAAAGCTGAAACATAAAAAATACGAAATTACAAGAATAGCGAAGATGCAGATTCGATCTTTTCTCATTGCCGCGCTGGCTGCTGGTACAGCTACGGCTCACATGAACATGAAGGACCCTCCCCCACTAGCATACAAGGGTAACCCAAACTCCAAGGACCCGAATATCGACTACTCTATCACTTCTCCCATCACCAAGGAGCAATACCCCTGCAAGGGTTACCTCA
Source organism: Daldinia loculata (assembly GCF_022478755.1). Taxonomy (NCBI): domain Eukaryota; kingdom Fungi; phylum Ascomycota; class Sordariomycetes; order Xylariales; family Hypoxylaceae; genus Daldinia; species Daldinia loculata. The sequence continues at coordinate 332,036 of NW_026054884.1, read as the reverse complement.
AGTTGATCGGTACTCCCGAGGGTGCTTCCGTCAAGACCTACGCTCCCGGTGGCCAGTACTCGATGAGCGTCGAAGGAGGTGCCTATCACAACGGTGGTAGTTGTCAGCTCTCCCTGTCCTACGACAAGGGCAACACATTCACCGTCATCAAGTCGTTCATTGGTAACTGCCCTACCGCCTCGGGTGGTACTTTCAACTTCAACATCCCTACCGATGCTCCTGAGGGCGATGATGTCGTTTTCGCCTGGACTTGGGTCAACAACACTGGTAACCGAGAATTCTACATGTCTTGCGCCATCGTCACCATCAAGGGTGGTGCCGCGAAGCGTGAGCTTCCCATGCCGAACATGAAGCGCGACACTGCCTTTTCCAGCCGCCCCCAAATGTTCACGGCGAACTTGGACGGTGAGTACTGCACCAAGGAAGGCGTCGACACTGTTTACCCCGAACCCGGCCCAGACGTTGAGAACACGTCTACCAAGCCCGGCCCCGCAGTCTTGTGCGCCACTGGTGCCGATGCTCCTGAGGGCGGCTCCGGCTCCGGCTCTGGTTCCGGCTCTGGCTCTGGCTCTGGTGCTGGTTCTAGCTCATCAGCTGCTACCTCTGAAGTCGCTCAGCCCACATCGGCTCCCGCTCAGGAACCTTCTTCGGCCCCTACCTCCGCTGCTGCCTCGCCCACAATGTACGTGCCTCAATATCCTACATAAACTTTCATTCTGATCGATGAGCTAACCTTTTCTAGTACTGGTGGTGTTTTCGTGACTCAGCCTCCTTCCGGAGATGCTACTCCTACCAACCCTATCCCCACTGCTCCCTCGACTCTGTCTACGGCAGTTGTTCCCTCTTCGAGCGCAGGAGCTGGTGCCGGTGCTTCTTCCTCAGCTGTTGCGGTGCCTCCCGCAGCATCATCCCCTGCTGGTACTCCCACTACCAGCGCTAAGGCTCCTACCTCTACCGGTGGCGCCGGTGCCGGCGCTGGTGCTCAGTCTGGTGCTTGCACCAGCGAGGGCGCATGGGCTTGCTCGGCAGATGGCGCTTCGTTCCAGCGATGCGCTTCCGGTCAGTGGAGCGTGGCCATCCCTATGGCCTCGGGCACTAAGTGCACTCCTGGTATCAGCAACACCTTCCAGGTCGACCGTGTCCGACGGAGCCGCGTTCGCCGCGCTGCTCAGATTTAATTCGGACTACTGAGACAGATAGCTCCGAATTTTACCCGGCACATAAAACCTTCATCCCAAGGCTAGGGGCATGGGATTACTTCAGCTGTACATATTAGCATCTTCCTCTTCTTTTCTGTTCACTTCTTTTTCCTTCTCTCCGAGCAGGGTTTTGTTTTTTCTTCCTTTTTGATAGAATCATGTACACTAGGTCCCGGCTAAAATGGGACGGGGTTCCGGCTGCATGATCAACCACGGACGGAGGCATACAGCATTCGCTTGAGTAACGGGGATGAGGCTAAGGGGAGACGAGACCGCCCTAGCGACATCCTCGGATGCTAGATAAATCATAAAATTTAAGATCTTGATGACCATTACAATCTGGTTCCCTTCACTGTGACATAGCTTTGGTGTTTTTAAGTGAGTACTAGTTATTATGAAAAAATGAAAAATAGAACGAACAATAGGGGGGTTGCTTGAGTGATATTCACATCTATCCGTAGCCCATATCACCAATGGCTTAATCTGCGGGTAGTGCGTACAGCTTTAAGATTGTGTACGTGTATTCCTGATCAGAGGAATGTAAACGCCCAGTAGATAAGGTGAATCAAGAATCGGGCCTGTAGTATCACTATGTCATGTCTCATATTCTATTGGTAACTCTCAACATGTTGTGGGACCAATATTCAATCTATGGGGTATAATTAGATACTTATTATCTCGGACGTCTATGATAATTACACGCGGAGGCCTTACGAAGTCTTGCACATTACGACGTATCTAGTGGCATACAAACCTTCCCGGATCAACTCGGATCACTGTCAGCGATTATTTAGATGTGCTCTATCGCATGCGATTGAGTCCCTAACAACTTTCCCCCCCTCTTCGTAGACATAGACGCCCAGCGGCTTTGTTGTCTGTTACCCATAGCATATACCGATTGATATATATAAATAGGGGTAGTCGGGAGCGTTGTAGTACAGTAGCAAGCCTGTTTTGTGGCTGCTTTGTTTTTGTTATTTTTTGCCGATGGCCACATTCTATACCCTAAGATGCCTCCTATATTTGTGTTTTCACTTGTGCACTAGTCAGAAGCAAGGTAATAACTTTGTTTACCGCGAATAGCTATTCTGAACTTCATTTTGGGTATGTTGCTTCCGTAAAAGGCCCTACGTTATTAGATGTAAAAAAATAAAACAAACCCCATGTAAACATTGGTCCTTAAACGATAAAACAGTAGCTCTGTCATATTACCTTATAAAACACCATCTATAAAGCTGGCCGCTTCTAGGGATACCGGCCACACCCTTTTCTACCTAAACCCAACTAATCAATCTTCTTCTGGTATGTAACATATTGATAGCCATATCCAGGGTTTCGAAACTCATTATTAGGCCCATTACAATCAATACATTTCGGATATGGGTGGAGAATTGGCAATACTCGTAAACATAAGACCACGATTTGTCCTATTATCCTCTTGTAGCCCCTACTATACTAGAAATCCCCCCATCCCCCCCAGAGATAAGCAAGGTCTAGGTATTTCTACGAAATTCGGGTATATATAGATCCTAAATTGCCTAGTTGGTTAAGATGTTCGTTAGCCCTCGATCCTACTATTATCCTGATTATTCGGATAATTTGGCGAAAATCATATACTCCCGAGGGCATGACAACGGCCGCTACTGTGAACTCGCCCGATGGGTTGTGGTGCTATCCTTCGTACGCAGATATTCCTTTTCTTTTAAATCTTTTAGCTCTACTGTATAATAGTTACATTACCGCAGCGGTTTGCCATGGGCGGAAACTACTTCTTTGTGTCCAAAGACTATAGATGAGGGTTCATTTCGACTAGTTGGTCTTTCATGCGGAGAATCGTTGCCCAATTCGATAGTCACATTTGGCGGCAGTAGTTCTCTGGACAATTCCCAAGTCTTTAGCGTTGGGATATCTCCAGGTCCCAGCACATAATATCAGGATGTAATCCAAGAGGTCGCGGTAACAGCAAAGGCTAAGGGGAGCAGAGCTAGACACCCCAATAGAGGTGCCTTGGATTGAGCTCGAGGCGACGCTGAATCCTAAGTACGGAGCAGGAATATACGTACAGAAGCCGGAGCTAGAGGGTACCCGAGGCGTGAATTATGTTGGAGGGCCTTTGTACGTTAACAATAAGGCAGAACTTGAGGCTCGTCAACGCGAGATCGCGGGACTAGGTGGGCTTCCCCTCCCGTATTACCAAGAGGAGACCAAGCATTGCAATACATAACAGGTCGAGGTATATCTTCTTTACCACGGATAATGTATCATATCTTGAAGCATAAAGAAAACGGATATCAATTTTTAATGTTATGGGTGGGGTTGGGAGGGGCTTGATATTGAATAGTTATAGTTATGTGATATAATACTTAGGAGTGCTCTATAAACGCACGGCTATGAGTTGACTGTCTAGATAGGCACGTAATCTTTCAGATGTATATCAAATTATAAGGTGATAGCACATTCTACGCTCTTAGAATAATAGCGTTAGGGCCTTCGGGTTCCTATAATCTAAGATGGGTAAGTATAAAGGCGTATGCTATGACTTCAAGAAATACCCTGTGGAGAGGCAGAATACTACGAACCTAAGGCGGGATAACTGATGGATATGCAGCTTTTTTGTTTGATTTGTTTCAATGACCCCTGAATAGACCTCTTAGCACTTACTTCGTAACACAATCTGACTGGTGGCCCTCTTGTCGACCTGCATATAAATAGGGGGCGAGTATCAGGGGCGCTGTGATACAGTATCAACCCCGTTTTATTAAAATCAAGTGTCTGCTTTTGCCAATAGCCACAATCTACGCCGCTGGGATGCTTTAGTAGCTTAAGTGTCTCCCATACTTCTATTTCGACTTGTCTACTAATAGGAAATAAAGTATATAATACTTCAACTTAATTTGCTATACCTTAGCTAGGTACTATAAGCCCCTATTTAGGATGAGGGCGGGTTAGATGAAAATGGGCTTCGGGCCATAAAACAGGAGCGACGCTGTACTACACCAGAAAACGCTGTCTATGAACTTGGCTGTTCTTAACTATAATGGCAGCTTACCCTTTATCCTATATGATTCAGCTGTTTCCCACTTAGCGACAAACACAATACTCCATTCTTCCCATTTTACACATTTCATACTAGCTATACCATCATTTACGAACTTCGGCTGTGTGCTTAGGTCTATGGAGCCCCGAAGGATACCTGGCGAAAATTTCATTATCAGCACATCTGCTTTTACCCCTACATCGAGCGGTACTCAAATATCGGGCTCCTTGTCATCAACAACTGAGTCTACACCTCCTTTCCCTCCTCTGACGACAACCTTCACGCCACCGCCCGAATGTATGAGTCACATTGTACAGGGATGCAGCGGAAACACGTGTAGCGTACAAGCCTGTATGTAATATCAGAAAGTCCCCTTGTCCCCTTTGGTTTTCCTAGAAAGATACCTAAGATGTTCTACTCGAACTGATTAGGCTTCTCAACGATACACCCAAGAAACTCCTAGGGTCTCAGGCTACTAACTACCGTTTGGGAAGGGTCTGATCTTCGGTGCACCGAAGGCCCCCCAGGTAATCACCATGGAATAAGTTGCCTACCAAATTATGATGATTTTGGTAATGGCATAAATACATACTCCCCGGGCATAGTTTGTCCTTTAGGCATGACGACGGCAGCGAGCGCGATTTCGCCTGCTGGGGTCTGGTGTTGCCCTACGTACGTAGAGCTTAAAGTACCTAGGAGTTCCCTTCGATCACACGCTAATGTTCTCTATATTGTTATAGAAATCTACCCTGGGCGGGAGTTTCTCCATGGTGTTCAACTACGTTGACCAAGGGTTCTTTCGAATCTTTTATCGGTTGCGACTTGCCAATACAATTCTCTGGCATTACATTTGGTCCAGGCGCCACTCAAGTTTTCAGCTTAATGGACTCTCTGCAGCAGGCAGGGTCAGAGACACAGTTTTACACGGTTACTGCAAATACCATTACAGTGGTAGTATATGCGACGGGTGTTTTCCTCATGGGCCAAACGATGGCCATGGCTAATAATACCGAGAGTGTGACAATGCCCACATCGAGTGAAGTAAAGCCCATTGAGATTCCAACAGCCGCTGCTGAAGGAGATGATAGTTCTTCAAGCACGTCGTCGAATAGCGTTCTTATAGGCGTTATTGTAGGGTGCGTTGTAGGAGTTGGCATACTCGCCGGGCTAGCCTATTTTATCTTATTACGGCGCCAGCGGCGCCACAAAACACAGCAGGACGGTCGGTCTACGTCGATAAACGGTGCAAACCATGATCATAACCTATGCGATGACTACAGGAAAGCGGAATTGGACGCTTCAGTTGAGGCGACGCGGTCCGAGCTCGAGGGAACGTTGGGAATCAGCCACGGAGCAGGCATCTATATCCAGAAGCCGGAGCTAGAGGGCACGCGAGGAATGAGTAATGCTGGGGGTGCCGTGTACGTCAAAAACAAGGCGGAGCTGGAGGCTCGACCAAACCAGGTCTCGGAGCTAGAAGCTATTCCTTGCTCTGTATTAAGAAAGAAAGAAGCGCCGCCATCTCCCACAATCAAGATTCAAGACCTAGGTCGCTCTCATAGAGACCAAAAGCCTTCGAGACACGAACTAAGCTGAGCTCTTATCTTATAGCATTACGAAGTAGAACAGGCTACAAATGCTGATTAGCATGTCTTCTTTGATACGTGTAATGTGATACGCATGGGGATGAAGGTTAACAGGGCGAGAATCAGTTTAATGTGGTGGTAGAGTTATGAGATTACCTGTTGTTTGAAATATTAAATAAGAATTATAAGTTAACTGCGTGATATCTTTTCCTAAGAAGCGTATGTTGGATTTTCATCAAGTCTTGAATCGTCAAACAGCTCAACATGTTGATTGATATATTGACAATGAGACTCCAAGAATGACATGAACAGGTAAATAATACGAGATATTTTACAGCAAGAACCCGATATGATAACGAAATAACATTACACGCTAAGCCCAATCTATAGCTTCTGTTTGACACAGAAATCCGCCGAGGTTTAGCCCGAATTGACAAGGACCGTACCCCCTTGTCACAGGTCGAATTCAGGAGAGAGGTACCTAGGTTAAATCTTTCTACTGCGCGATCCTTCCTTCACCTTCAACAAACCTCCATCATACCTCGTTTCCCCCCGTCTTTTCAATTAGAAACTTGCAGTCATTCCTTACGCTGCAGTCTCGTCACTCATTAACCCCCCCTATAGTCATTCATTAACTCGTTAGACAATCTCTGCGATAGCTTAACTCTCCCCCGATCGATTCGGTCCCCCATCACCTCGGCGCGTGCGATTTAGAATCCGTGTTTCAGCTTCGAGTTTTTCGCTAGATTCTCCCGACCTTTTTTTCAGTTCTTCTCGAGCGATTTCGATACCATATCCGTCAACATGCGTGCTTTCTTCGCCATCTTTACTGCCGTTCTGGCCTTTTTCCAGGTTGCCGCTGCTCTTCCCCCGGCTTGTCTGTTGGCTGCTCTTGGGTACGTTGGTTCTGGTCCGATCCAAGCTGTGATTGATTAGGAGTAATATATGTGCGATTTATGGACGGGATAGTAGGGCTAATTTTTATCGTAATTGTAGTGTTCAGGACAACCCATCCGATTTGAAGGCGGTCTGTGGTGATCTCCAGCATGCTATCCAGGGCAACTTGACCAGCAGCTGCCACAAGGACACTCTCCCCGAGGCCTACCAGGTCTACTCCTCCAAGTGCTTGGAGCAGGGTGTGACCGTTGCTAAGCTTCCCACTTCGACTTCTTCTGCTCAGTCTAGCACCGGCACTGCTTCTGCTACTGGTGTCAAGTCCGTGTCTGCTTCTGCTACCTCGACTAGTGACGCGACTGTTACCTCTGGAGAAAGCGAATCCGGTAGCACTACGTGAGTATCTGGTGCCATCTTTATCCCTGTATGTCTGCTAATTGCCGTTCTTAATCAGCGAATCCGGCAGCACTGCTAGCCCTACTGGCAATGCTGGCACGGCCACAGAGCCCAAGCCTTTCCTCTTCGCTGCCGCCGCGCTTTTGGCTACGGGATTGACCAGCGTTATCTTTTTGTAAACGATATACCGATGAAGGAGTGATGAGCAATATGTGTATTGTTTCTAGGAGGTGGTTGGTTTTGGATTGTCCCAAGCGCGTTATACCCCAATTCCCACGGGCTCAGGTGAACTAGTTAGACTCGCATGTTGGGTAGCAGACAGAAGCCTCGAAAGGGGTTATCAATATCATCTGCCTAGCCTTGATTTAAATATAGATGGATATTTGTACTATACAATTGAGCGTTTATTTTACACGTCATCAAGCAATATGTCAGCTTCTAGTTCGTCTAAGAGCTTCTCTTCTAGGAGCCTTATTAACCCTTCCTCTCTAAGGAGGATAGCCCTGTTCTCCTCCCACTTCAGCCACGCCACACCTTGCAAGAGACTATCGGTTAAGTCGTCGAGTTTTCGTGGACCAGCATCACGAATTAAGTCCTCAACATCGCTCGATTTCTTCCGAGAGCGAGTCAGCTTCGAACGGAACCACTTAACAGCATCCTCCGTATCACGATTCGCAGGTAGAATGATCTCGCTTCCTCGTTTCATCGCTAACCAGCTCGTCAGAACGCCAATCTTATACTTCTTGCTATTCTGCTGCGACTTGGCTCCCTTTCGAGTCTCTCCATCGACCGCTTTAGCGGACCGGCTCCTTCTCATCTTTGCAGTCTCCTCGGACATAGTCGGTGGCGGAGGCCAGAATCGCGCGACCCTGTTGGGTGCCACGGATACTAGCTCGCCGTTCCAATGCCCTAACTCCCGTAACGTACGCAACGACGCGTGTAGCATGGCCTCAAGCGTGTTGACGCGGAGTGTCCATTCCTGGACTGCTGCGGCGCCGCCACTGCGCCATCGCTGCCGTTCGATGAGCACGTGCGTCGGTTTGAGAGGTAACAAGTCGTGACGCACTAGCCGGTCTGTCGCGATGGCGAGGGAGGCCGGGCTATAACGGTCGGGGTCCTCGAGTCCGTCTAACGAGGGCCCCAGGAGCTCTCGCCGCTGCCATGAGTGAAGGTGGACACGCGGCGGTCGGCGCAGGTCATCAACAGTTAGAGCAGAAGGTGAGAGGACTTTAGATGGCGCGGCGGGTGCTATGAGACTACAACCTAGGTTGCGGATGCCCAGGTCGATGCTCAGAATGAGTCGCGAGTCTTTGGTGCTGGGCGGTTTAGCTGGACGCGCGTGACTTAAGGCGATGAGCCGGTCGATGAGGTCCGCCTTTTTACCCGAGGTCTTCTCGCCGCATAAGGAAGCGAGCTGTTTCAAATTTGTGCTCTTGAACTTAGGTAGGATCGCTTCCAGCTTCGACGACATGGTGGCATCTATCTCGCACGCATAGTGTAACCAGCCCACCAACTTCTACATCCCCTTTTTACTAGCTACAGCGCCATGAGTAAGGGATGAGTATAATAAGTATGGCTAACAGGCTAATAGGTTTGAAACTTGATGATTTACCTATCTCAAAAATAGGTAACCTGTGAAATATAAGTGACGCTAACAGCTCGTGAAGTTTTCACAATTAGTACTTGGGTACAATCTGGACTACGTTTTTACATATAAACGGTCACGTGATCGTGTCTGTAGCAGACAACAATCTTAGAGCAATGATACAACTGTTTGTAATTCATTCATTATTAAAAATCTGACCCGGTAAATGAGACTTATTAAACTTATAGAACTGCTAACATGAGAATCCATAAATGAATATTCAGATTACAATATCAACCAATGTTAATACGCTCAAGTTCAACCTGAACACAACTCTTCGATCTTCTAACATTTCTAGCAACCCCTCTAACTTGCTAGCATCCTAAGAGAATCCTGGCCGCCATACATCATAATCGAACATGTTTTGTCGGAATTATTTGCCCATTCAATCACTTCCAAATGTCGCAGGAGGAGCACCGTTGATGATTATAACAGTTAGGACACGACGGATTAGTGGCAGATAGAATCGGCGAAGTTAGCTAAGTGCTAGAGAGGTATGCGTTTATTTTATTTTTAACTCACGCAAGTCCAGTACCACTCCTTCTTTACGTATTCCTTCTTCGCCGGGTTTTCAACACCCATGATCTATGGATATGCTGGGTAGATAAATATGTGCAGTGAAGAATATTTTATGAATGGTTTTCATTCGCTAGCGGCCCTCTATATTGTCTATGGAGATAGGTAGGCCTCTTAGCAAGGCCTTTCAGGGCGTGAGTTGCGACATCTTCAAGCACGGAATCAACGAGGATATATAGACGATACTCCGGCGGGGGAGGCAAGCAAGATCATATCATGTTCGACGCGAGTGGCGATTATTGCCAACGAACACCTTGCCCCCGTGCTATAGATCATCACACCCCGCTCCCCAGTAGATGTGAAGTTCCTCTAACTCACATCGCGTTATTCCTCAAACCCGCGTGCCCCGCACTTTATGATTGGCATATTCGCTTGTAGCTTTCAGGATTTGACTCAACTCCCTCCTTTGAGAAACGGACGGGCGGGGATCTTATAGGCTTGTGTAGCTGCTATGGAATAACCATGCCACGTATCCGCATAGAAAGGAACACGAGGGTTATACAGGCAAATCTAGGCTATCTAGTTCAGATATTTCGAGATGCTCAGATAAATGAACGGATCATAGAAGATTCTTCGAGTTTGTCTCGCCTAGCTATAATTTCCTTGTACGTCAGTGGTTCGACGACCTCGGTACCAGGTTGTTATTCAACTTACCTAGAAATTAGATATTTCTCGGGTAGAGACGGAATTAGATCATGTTGTTAATATATATTTAGTATTAGTATGTGATAGGTAGTTAGGTAATAAATGTAACATTTTACTCTTTCGTTTATATGTGAAACTCCAGTTATTAATAGAAGACATCATAGAAATCTATGATAGACATAATATAAAAATCTACTAACCTGATAGCTCATCGGCCAAGAATACAATACCATTTATTGTGTTAAATGTTTTACCCAGTCCTTTGTTTGTGCTAAACGTATATGCATATTTATGTAACCCCAAATGCAGTAGGATAGTCGTTGCTTATTCTGCTCACTGCCTATTTGGAATACCGGCTTGAACTTCATTGGATAAATACCTATGTTCTTATGTCAGGGTAGGTAGTGGTTATACGCCCTTTAGGTATGGGGAGATTGTGCTACGGTTTGGAGTCTTTACAAGAATAGGGGGACGGATTACAAGATATATGGGTCCTACTATATGTAGATCGGGTACGGAATAGAGTACGTACTATTCAAGGATTTGTCAAAGACCCTAGCACGGTAGCGCGGAACGGCGCACTTAAAAATAGGTGATGTGCTCGAACCGGCCAGCCGGTGCTTATTGATCACCGGTCAGTTCCAACTTCCGAGATTTTAGTAGGTAGTTTCTTTCTTCTTTCTTCTCTCTTAGTAATTCTTCAGCTTGTACGGATTAAGTTGCCTATCTAGGATATTGCTGATTGGAAATTCGCCGTATCGCCGTATTATCTGATCCCGCAGCTTGTACATACATAGAACCCTTTCTGCTCCATCTCGCAAGGTCTCCCATATAAGACGTCATTCCCCTCCACCCCGCCATTCCTTTCGTTTTCCTTTTTCTCCGTTGGAGTAAGCACATCAATGCAAGCAATTGGTTTATTTAGTCGGATATCGGCTGCTACTGTAACCTTAACATCTCCGTCTGCTCTTGCTTCTAGGTCCAGGACGGCGACCTCGCGAATAGCTTCACTCTCTAGACACTTCTCGTCTACCCCTCACGTCATGGCTCCCATATCTAAGGAGATCGACTTTCTGGTCATTGGTGGCGGAAGCGGAGGTCTTGGTTGCGCGCGCATGGCCAGCTCCAAGTTCGGTGCGAAAACCATGGTCGTCGAAGCCATGCGCCTCGGTGGTACCTGCGTGAATGTCGGGTACTGTAACCCCTCTGTGTTACAGTGTTACAAAACAAAAACAAAAAAGGAATAAATTCAAGAAGCTAATATCAAGTTTATAGCTGTGTACCTAAAAAGGTTACATATAATGCCGCCGCCCTCGCCGAGGCTATTCACGACGCTAAAGCCTACGGTTTCTCAGTTCAAGAAACGAAGCCATTTGACTTCACCACTTTCAAGCATAAGCGGGACGCCTATGTCAAGCGATTGAACGGCATCTACGAACGAAATCTTGCCAACGACAAGGTTGAATATGTGCACGGGTGGGCAAAGCTGTTAAGCAAGAACGAGGTCGAGATAACACTAGACGACGGCACGAAAACCACTGTACGCGCCAATAAGATCCTCTTAGCCGTAGGCGGCCAACCGACGAAGCCGCCATCCGAAATTCCCGGCGCGGAGTATGGCATCAACAGCGATGGCTTCTTTGACATTGACGTGTTACCTAAGAAGGTCGCCTTGGTGGGGGCGGGGTATATCGCCGTTGAGTTTGCAGGAATGTTCAATGCCTTCGGTACTGAGACACATCTGTTCATCCGGCACAAGACCTTCTTACGCCACTTCGATCCTATGATCCAGGAGGGCGTTACTAGCGAATATGAGCGGCTCGGTGTACGCGTGCACAAAGAGTCCGCCCAGACTAAGATCGAGAAGGACCCTAGCACTGGCAAGCTCACGATATATTACAAGGATAGCAATGGCGAGAGCAAGCTCGAGGGCGTGGACCACTTGATCTGGGCCATTGGCCGTACCCCTATGACCAAGAACATCGGCCTGGAAGAGGCGGGCGTCAAGCTTGATGAGAAGGGTTACATCGTCACCGACGAGTACCAGAACACGTCCGTGGACAACATCTACGCGCTAGGCGACGTGTCCGGCCGAGTGGAACTAACCCCCGTCGCCATCGCGGCCGGCCGCCGACTCGCGGAGCGTCTTTACGGTGGCGAGCAATTCAAGACAGCGCGCATCGACTACTCCAACGTGCCATCCGTCGTGTTCGCTCACCCCGAAGTCGGCAGCATCGGGCTAACAGAGCCGCAAGCCGTGGAGCAGTACGGCCGGGACAGCCTGACCATCTACCAGACGAGCTTCACAGCCATGTACTACGCGATGATGGAGCCCGAGGACAAGGCGCCTACCAAGTACAAGGTGATCTGCGCGGGTCCCGAGCAGAAGATCGTCGGCCTGCACATCATGGGCCTTGGTTCCGGCGAGATGCTGCAGGGGTTCGGAGTAGCCATCAAGATGGGCGCTACGAAGAAGGATCTGGATTCGTGTATTCCGATTCATCCAACGAGCGCGGAGGAGCTTGTTACGCTGAAGTGATGGGTGGGAGCTAGAATTTAAAGACAATATAAGAATAGAAAAGAAACGAAGAAAACTGGTCTTGGTATCCGGTAGATAATGAATGCATGATATAGAACTGGCTGAATAAATGCCATTTCATGACATGGATATGTATTAGTGAGATGTGAGGTACAATTCTAGGGAACCCATTAGAGAGTCATTTCAAAGAGCGTAAGTTGAATGTGGAAAAGGGGGACATGCTCGCTCGCTATTTGTTGCCCCCTACGGCAAGTTAAATACTACTAGAGTTGTAATACCTGCACTGGCCTGTTTCATTCCTAAACAGCTGCTTACCAGGCGTACAAGTATAGTGTTGGTCGCTTACATGTTGGCATCAGCAGTCCATACGCCTCTTTCACCTCCCCCCCTTTTCTACACTGGGTTAGGAAGTTAGAAAGAGTAAGAGGATCATGCACAATGGAGCGAATATCTCACTATCAGTACTCAACTCGTGATACCTTCTTTCGAGTTCAAAAGAGCACATGTCAGTATTCAAAGCACTAGCCATGATCAAAACTTTCGTCATCACACTAATTACACCTGTTATTATGCAACAAATTCGGCTTCCTTAACCTTTCATTCACTTCAACATGTTGATAAGCACCAATGTTCAAATATAGACACGAGGGACAGACAAGCAAAGCACATGTAACCAGATTTTGATTGGTATTCAGACATTATAATTTGACACATGGTCACATTATTGAGTAACGCCGGTTGCCCGAGTCGGTCGGGCTTTTCCGGGAGAAAGATCATCATAACCACCAGCCCGTGTTCCTGTTTCCCCGTAACGCCAAATACGGTGAATTATACTCCTTGCTCCGTGTTTTTGACACGGAGCCTTTATACAACAGATTTAGACTAGACCAAAGCCTTTTTTTCTCGCAGGGAATTCACAACGGAATCTCGCGATGTATTCGTACCAGGCTACTAAGTAGGTAATCAAAGTGGGACCCGAGTTTCATGCTCGCTTGTATACTGTAGAACAGTATAACTAGAACAGTATAACTAGAACGGCATGATAAGCATATCATCGGTATGAAACGACTCGCCTCGACTAGAAAGCGGGCTTGTTTCCACCGTTAAGCCGATAAGAAGTTAGGGGACCCGAGCCTCCACTGGGGCTTAACATATTTGATAAGCCCTGGCGATCTTCCTGTGACGAAGTAGTGGAAGAAAATGACGAGTTTAGAGACGTAGAAGTACTATTCATCGTCGCAGAACGAGACATCGCCAATGCTCCCATGGATGATAATAATGCGTCGGCACGTTCAAAAACGTTCCCGTTAAACACGTTGGAAAGAGATGCGCTCTGGGGTGTCGATGGCACAGTTGCTTGTACAGCTGGCCCAAGAGCAGCGCTTTGGGGTGTCATAGGCATCTGTATTTGGCCGACCCCGGAATTAGTCGAATAGTGGCTTGGCGAATAGTGGGTGGGCGCGTCGCTGATATTGCTAGTGTGTCGAAGGAGGTATGCCCATGGGGAAGTCATGATAAGATGGTTGGTCTCTTTTATGCTGATTTGAATAGGCCGTAATCTAGTCCTAATATCTAACGGAAACGTTATTTGATCCATGGATGCCTTCAGCCTACTCCCGAATTCGGCCCAAGAATCAATAAAACTTTTGCAGAGGCTCCAGAAGAGGGGATCTGTCCTGACACCAGGCTCCTTTAGTTTGATAAGAGACAAACGGTCCTTTAAGCGCTCTGTATCGGCAATAGAGATTGAACATTTGGCGACGAGACCCTTCCAGCAGCGTACTATGCGTTCTGGAGCTCGTTGATTTTCCGCATTGCGCCTGTATGCGAGAAATTGTTGGTTGATACCGGGGAGGATACGCATGGCAAGATCTGACGATTTTTGTAACGACAAAAATATCCTCTCAAACAATCGCTCGTCTGCGGTAAAGTCGGTGGGATACCTCATATCCCCATTTGAGGATGCGAACGATTCCCCGGATCGGGGTGTGGCCGATGTGATTTGTGCCATCCGGCCGGTACCGTTTATGTAGGGAATTGACACGTCCGTTGCTACCCGAAGATTGCCATGGTTATGAGCTAGAGCTCTAGGCCGCGGTTGACTACCTATGTTTGGCCGGTCGATTGTGGGTGTTATAGAATTGTCTCGAGGATGAATTCTGACTGTATCTTGGATCCTTGTCTGCTGGTATCCCTGGTTAAACACAGGCGAGCTTGTGGCAGCGGAGATCTCGTTAGCGGTAATACGAAGTTCCATGATGCTGTGATACAGCAACATCATCATCGTGCGGATATAGCGCGGGTCCCCATTATCAACGATAGTATTCATATTGTTCATGAGGAGTGAACAAATATGACTGTAGGCATTAATTAAGGTTAGAACGGCCCTTTGGACATTTTCGTTCTCACGTGGTGTATAAGGACCATTCTCCGTGGCAAATTCATGTTTTTGAATCTCTTGTTCCAATTGCTCAATATGGAAATTGGTATTGTAGAAGACAATCTCGAGGCTTGACCGTTTGGTTGTGCCATCATTTGTGAGCCTTGTAAAGAGTTGTATGGTTGGATGGATCTGGAAGATTGCATAGAGAATGCCCTTTGCAGACTCGATAATAGGATCGAAAAT
Organism: Daldinia loculata; assembly: GCF_022478755.1. Classification (NCBI taxonomy): domain Eukaryota; kingdom Fungi; phylum Ascomycota; class Sordariomycetes; order Xylariales; family Hypoxylaceae; genus Daldinia; species Daldinia loculata. The sequence goes on along the minus strand of NW_026054884.1, from coordinate 316,893 downwards.
CCTTGATTCTCGCCTTTGTTCCGGTAAGACAGATAAACGCCTCACGTAGTTTGGGCGATGGAGTAGTGGTTCTGCTGGATTGTTTGGGCTGATCGTAGAAGTTCCATTGGGATTTAAGTGGCCCGTCATGGATGAACCATGGCTCAATCCTCGGTAGTGGCTGAATCTGTTATTTGCCTGGCCTTCCTCCAAGGTTCCGAGCTCAGTCGGTTTTTTAGACACAATACCCATGCGCCTGTTTCGGTCTGACGGTCGCTCTGCTCTCGGTGCTTGTAATAGCGTCTCGCTGTTTGACCTTAACCTCTCATTGGGGTTGCCGATGGTGAGAGGCATAACGCCAGGTCTGCGGATAGCCGTATTCTGCTGAGAGAGGCCTCGAGCATGTGATCGAGAAGGTATAGGTGGTGGTCGGAGTACGGCCGGGGATCTCATATCTGACACGTCGCTGCCATTCACCCGAATGGGAAATCGCCCGCTGACCACTCTTCTGACGGGCATTCGAGGTGTTTCAATTCCGTCGCTGAGCTCATCTCCACCATTCTCGCCCTCTTTCTCTCTTGCATTCATACTTTGCGCTTTTTGCTTCAGAAACTTCTTAATGTGTGCCGTAACAGCGAGCTCCGTTATTTCGCTCTTCTCCAGGAAACCCTCACTCGGAGGACTGCTAGCTTGAACCTGTAATACCTCCCTTGGCGGAAATTTGATATCGTTTCCGGCTAGCCTTAGCATTTGCAATGAGACCATATCAGCTAAACAAAGCGGAAGCTCCTCTATCCGGTTCTTTTGCAAAGCCAGCACCTTAAGCGAGGCCAATTTTGAAATTTCGGGTGGCAGAATTCGAATTTTGTTCCTCCCCATATCTAATATCTCAAGTGACTTGATGTCGCAGAGCTAGAACACGTGAGACAAGCATTTAACCAATTAGAAAGGGAGATAATTACCGATAGAGGGAACTCTTTGATTTGGTTGGCCCTAAGGTTAAGATATCGCAAATGTGTACATTCCGAAAATCTGGCTGGTAGAGTCGATAACTTGTTATGCGAGAGCGCCAATCTATGTAAGACCAGACACATTAGCATGCTACTATGCTACCCAGTTATGGATTCGAGACTAACCGCTCTAATTCATTCTTTATTATGTCCACTACCTCATCTGGCAATGCCTGAATATTTCTTCTACTGAGGTCGATGGTAACACCTGGTTTGAGTTCGGTACTAACACCACTCGCCTCGGCAGCCTGGGTCTCGTTTTCTTGTAAGGCACTATTCATTGCTTCCCTAGCAAGGGCGATGACCTGGCCGGCGGACAGGGGGGCAGATGTAGACAGCATCGAGCCGGAGCTACTGCTAGCGGAAGTGTTGAATTGGTCGGGGATTGGGGGAGGCGGGGGGAGAGGCAATGCGGTCGTAGGAGGACCTCGTCTCATTCCGGGTGGTAGGCTTGTGGGTAGATTTCTCGAGGTCGACTGAGGCTGTATAACAGCAGCGGCCATGCCGCCTAAAGCAACATCCATAACAGACCCAAACGTCGGGGGCTCAGATGATAGTTAGAATTGGGTAGGATATTACTTCAATCGTGTAAAATCGTAGTGTCGTGTGAGTGACTCGTGGCAAATATTTTCCCAATAGGTCTGTTAGAATGGAGACGGTGAGCTGAATAGAAGAACTGAGTTCATCGTAATGCAATACGTAGTTGATTTCGAGGACGAAACTGAACTGGAAGCGGAACTCAACAACCCGATACCTAGTTTCAAGTACAAAAGTGGTAGACTCATGGAATTGGGCGTAAGTAAAGACAGAGCCAGAGCTGTGAGAGAAGTTTCGACGAGAACTGTTACACTAGTAGTGCTTGTGAAGGGTTCGGAGTTGAAACAGGTCTAGTCGAAAAGGTGAAGCACTGATGTCGTCGAAGAGTGCAGAAATTCGTATGCAGGCCCCCTGGTTCTTGAAGCTCTTTCAGGCGGTCATTAGGGGGGGCCAAGCGATGTGCGGCGCAACGTAGGCTAGGTAGACACAAGGGATCGGGTCTTGGGCACTAGTTGGAGGGAAGGGGTTCTTTGTCCACTAGCAACGCCTGGAATAAGGGGATTAAAACAGCGCCACGGCAGGCGTGAAGTCCTAAATAATAGTGGATGATTTGCTGATAGCAGAGCGGTAGGGGCGTAAAGGATACCAAAAAGGGAAGTTGGTGTAAACGAATCAGAGCAAAGTGGGGAAAGCGTTTGGGTCATCCCCTGCTCGCGTCTTTTAGTCCCCGTTTACTCGTGAGAGAGGCTCGAGTTGAGACTGCCAGCCGCCGCCTTTTTCCTTTCTTCGCATTGTTGGGTGTGATGAGTATTACAGAGGTAGGGGCCACCAAAATAGATTTGTTCTACAAGATTTTTTAACCCCTTCCATTCTATTTTCATTGAGAATTGGTGCGTAGGTAAGGTCAATAATTGAAATACTTTAGGTTAGGCGCACAAACAGATCAAATTTGTGCATATGTATATTGCATAATGTGTTCGGTCGTACCTTACAGCTGTGGCGTTGGTACATAAGAGTGTGCCACTAAGAGGTAACCTAGGTATATGCACGTACCATATACTGCCCCAAGACCCATTTATTTAAGTAGTTCCCACGCGACGGGTGGAGACCGACGCGATTAGGCAAGTCTGGAAGTTGCGATGGCCCACATAATAAGTAAAGATAGAAATATCAAAAATATCCCAGTCTCTATGTATTTCCTACTTGAGGAAGAGCATCCAGATAGTTAGTACCAAATAGTGTTTGACCTGTGCAATTGACTTTATCTTCTAAACTTAACTTAAGCTGGAATCCAGGCACTTTCAACCATCTCAGTAAGATATCGCAGTCACCGATTTCTATTACCAAGCATCCATTGGGGTACCTATCCTTAACACGGTATTCAATGCTAGATGGATGCCTATCTGGATGCAAATGAATGGATCTTGTTCACGTAATACCCAAGTACTTTAGCTGCAGAGTTAGCTGTAGCTATATATGTATCTTGGAGTATACTTCATTAGGAAAGGCAAATACGTCACTTTCAACCATTTGAAGGGTTCGTGAGAGTCTACCATAACCCTAAGATACTCGAGAAAATTGTCAATAAACTTGGCCCATATGGACAGCTAGGCGGCAGACTCAAAAATGCCCGCCCTAGTTAGGTCCAACTCGTTTATCTTCCCTGATCTCGACTTTACGTTACGACGTCAGTTCAACAAGACTGGCTTTCGTCCATTCCAGCGAGAGATCATACAAGCTGCGCTGGATGGCAACGATGTCTTCGTTCAAGCAGCCACATCCTTCGGGAAGAGTTTATGCTTTCAGCTTCCTGCCGTAGTAGATCAAGGCAGTGAGTTCTTAACCTCTTCCTCCCCATTCTTATTATTTCGCTTTTATTTCCCATCAATGCTAGCGTTTTACTTACATTGAGATGTAGTTACTATTGTTGTATCGCCATTGCTGAGTCTCATGATGAACCAGGTGGAAGCTCTTCGAGCTGCCGATATTAACGCTAGCTCGTTGAATAGCAACACGCCTCTGGTAGAAAAGGACCGCATTATGAATGATCTCAAAACTGGTCACCCCCGAACTCGGTTACTCTATGTAACCCCAGAGCTTTGCGCCCAGGACCGTTTCCGGGACAGGTTGAGGGTGGTTCACGAACAACGAGAACTTGCGCGTATCGCTATTGACGAGGCGCATTGCATCTCGGAATGGGGCCACGACTTCCGCAAGGATTTCAAGAGACTAGCATGGTTTCGAGAGTCGTTTCCGGACGTGCCTATTATGTGTCTGACAGCAACAGCCAACAATCAGGTGCGCAATGATGTGCTCGCTATCCTTAGGTTAGACGTGAACCCGGAAAGGCTGAAAACGTTCACAATGACTGCCCACCGGCCAAATCTCCACTTCGAGATTCGATTCACACGTGATGAAGATGATCAGCGTCTAGACGACTTCCTCGGATGGATCCGCGGCGTATATCAACGTAGAGCCAAGGATCCACGAAAGAGTGAGCTTACCACCATCGGTGAGCGAGCTGAGAACGTTCCTGGCATCATCTACACTATTTCGCGGGATGAGTGTGAGAATCTTGCCTCGCAGCTCAGACAGGAAGGCATCGGTGCCCAACCATTTCATGCAAAACTGTCGAAAGAGACTAAGGAACGTGTTCTTGCTAAATGGGTATCGAACGAACCTGGGTATGACATAATCGTAGCTACAACCGCGTTCGGTATGGGTATTGACAAGAACAATGTCCGTTTTGTTGTTCATTGGAGGCTACCTAAATCCTTCGAGGGATATTATCAAGAAGCTGGACGAGCTGGGCGTGACGGAAACGCTGCGTACTGCTTTCTCTACTACAGTCGTGAAGATAGGGACCGAGTCAGCAGCCTGATCGTGCGAGATCGCAATTCGGTTTCGAATTCCAATTTCGAGGCACGCGCCAGAAGCCTGCAGGCTCTAGCCCAATACTGTGAGAGCACAAATGCTTGCCGCCATAAGCTCATCTGCAAATATTTCGGAGAAAATGACACTCCAGCATGTGATTATGCATGCGACTGGCATAAAGACAGCGCCGATCTTCAGCGGCGTTTCCTTAGGGGACTGGCAAGTGAGGAGTGGGTCAGCACGCAAAGAGAGGAAGGGGTGTATGAAGTAGATTGGGATGAGTAATGTATAAAGAATCTTCGTTGGCGGAAAAGGTCCGATTCGTAGTGTAACAGCTACGTCGATGTTTGGTCCTGGATAGAAGCAAATCGGTATGCTAATGCTGTTAGCACCCTAACTTCTAAGGCACCTTACGCATGCCATGTTACATCCCTCCAATCGGCTCGATCGCGACCCCGCATGTTTAACATCAGCCCGCAGCTCTGAAGTAAAGCTCCTCCTTATCCAATTATACCAATATCCAATTCTTTAGTAGGAATTCTCTAAAGGGTTACAATTCTATGTTTTGCTATTGCCAAGATACAATACAATTGAATCTCCGAGGAGCATCGTTCCATAATGTCGGCCCCGAGTTCATCGGCATATCCTCCGCATTCCAACCCCTCCTCCGTCCCCGGGGCTCCGGCCAATATATCATCAACTCCAGCTCCGAATAATACGGCTGGGTCGTCTAACGCCGTGAGCGCGCCATTCCTCTCGCCATCTTCTCATTCTACCGCGCCACGTCTGCGACCATCTAACTCCGCCTCAGCATCTCGGAGCACTACAACACCCCCTACAACTATTACCGCATCCTCCGCCACCGGAGCTCAGCCCCGCGTCACCATGGATCTGAACCCAACCCTGCCGTCCCGCACGACACAGCTGCACATTGACGAAGCACGTGCTGCCCTTGTAGCTTCCATGTCGAACATGCTAGATTCTGAACTGCAATCGCGCGCCTCGCTACTCCATTCAAATGCCGCGGCATTAACTAAGCAAGAGAAGGACGTGATAAAAGGAACCGAGGCGCTACGGAAAGAAAACGACAAGCTCGAGAAACTAGCCCGCGACACAGAGCGCAAGATCAAGGAGCTGGGCAACGTGCAAAATTGGGCCGAGGTCTTGGAAAGGGACTTCCTAATCTTAGAGGAGACGGCACGCCTGGTGAGAAATGGCAGCGGGAGCGATAGCTGCAGTGAGTGTAGCAGAAGTAGTTGGTCAGGGAGCTACAGCGCTGATGATAGTAGGGCGGGGAGCCGCCGAGGAAGTGTGACGGGCGACGCTGATGTCAATGGTAAGAAACCCGAAGAACTTGGATCGAATGGTCATACCGCTACAGATAGTGGTGCTAGAAGCGGCGCCTTTTCTAGAAGGGGTGATGTACATGTCACCGTGGACAGGGAAGTCGCTGCGAGTATTAGTGAAGCTATGGCTACGGCCCTACACGAGTCCCTGGATACTCTATCGCTGGATCCGGTCCTGTCTGACACGCATGAGAGCTCGATTAAAGGTAAGGAACCAGCTACTGAGGGCAGTAGGACAGAGGTTGAGAATTCGCCTGGCAATATCCCCGAAACCGGGCCCAGTGAGCTATCCCTACCATCTAGTAGGACACTATCAGAAAGTCGAGAGAGGGATGCAGCTGAGGATAAGAATCCGAGTTCTCCGACAGTAATATGATGTTAATGTGAACTACCAACCTTTCTTTGGGGAATTGGATTGTGAGCATGATACCGGAGTCGGGGCTTAAGGTCTAATAGGATTTTATAGTTGGGAAATATATTACGGGCAAATATGGGTTACTTGAGGGGACATGTCATTCGATAATAAGTTAGAGATTCGAAAGGAGAATCCGTCTTGTACTAAGTACAGTTTCCCTTATGAGACGAGTGGACGCTCATATATAGTTGAGACAATTGACATTTAATATTACATTAATTATCTCAGTCGGTTGCGATTAATTACCTAAAGTTTACTACAACTCTATCTACCCTCAAATATTTCTAACCATCCAAACCTCTATTTATACCGTTCCCATAATTTTCCCCATCTCTAAGAGTACATCTACCAGGTCGTGCAAGGTTGAATATATCTCACTAATCGTTACATTCGTCGCGAAGGATTCCAAACCTAACAAGCTTATAGGAGGCCCGGGAGAATGACGCTGCGCTTCTTCTTATACTTGTCGCCAAACTGCTTGCGGTAGGCCTTCTCCTTGCCCCATGCCCAGGTGTACATGAAATAGGAGCCGATGAAGATGAAAAGCAGCAGGGACGGGCTGCGGGTAACTAGAATGATACCGATCCAAGCTATGATCTCAAACATATAGTTGGGGCAAGTCACAAGGCTAAAGCTGTGGCCGCTAGGGATCTTCCTGGCTGTCTCGCCGGGCTTGCGTAGGTGCGCTAGGTAGTAGTGGACGTCGAAGTTACCAATTTCACCGATGAAGTAGAGGGCGATTCCGAGGTAGGTAAGGGGAGTCGGGACGTCAGGGGAAAGAGCAGCGGGCGAGAAGGGCGCGTAGATCTCGAGGGCGCCGAGGAGACCGGCGAAAGTCCAGTAGAAGAAAGAGTTGCGGAAGACGTAGGCGAAGGGCATGGTGTTGGCGGAGAACTTGTGCAGGAATAGGGTCTCGAGCTCGCGCTTGACGAAGTGCGCCGTGATCATGGCGAAGGCGGCCTGCTGCGCGAACGAGAGCTTCCCGTCGGACCGGATGCCGTAGGGGAGATGGTTCTTGAGTAGAGGGTATACGGCTGGGTATATGTGGTTTCGCAGGCCTAGGAAGAGAGGGTGGAAGAGTAGGGGTCCGAGGTACTCGATCACGTAGACTAGTCGCCAGCTGATCTGGGCGCCTGTTCAGTTTGGTCAGTACTAATTCTATATAGTCCGGCGCAGAGAAGAAGGACATACCAAGGTCCTTGACGAGCAGTTCTCCATGCTTCACGACTTCGGACTGTTCCCGCAGCAGAGCTTTCCTATCCTTAAGAGTCTTCTTAGAGACAGGGTCAAAGATGCCAATGCGGTTGAAGTCCGAGACCCTGGCGGCGCGCGCAATAGCCTTCTTTGCGTCTTCAACGGTAGCATCTTCGGGCAGCTCAACGGAGGGGGGAAGTCCCTTGAGGCCCTTCCGTGACCGGTTGGTGACTTTTAGCGACAAGCCTCCCATATTGTAACAGACGACCACGAAGCCAAATCCGATTCAATTGAACTAGCAGAGACAGTAGGTATCTAACTCCTGAGTCCTAAAAGAAGGCGTTGGAGACCGGGCGGATTTAGTTAGGCCGGTAATGAAGATGGTGAAGTCCACGTTAGTTAGTTTGACTTTTTTGTGGGAAATTTGTTGAGTGGTTCCAGCTGCATTAGAGCTGAACACCGAGGTACATAGTAATTACCCTGTAGGTCCAGTGACGTCTTACACCGTACTTCAGGTGCTTTTTTTATTTTTACTTTTTCAAGGGTTATATGATAAGAGTATTACGATAAGAGCTACTTGCCGAGGCCCGACAACACATACATATTATTTATTAGGAAATAGGACGCTCTAAAATATTTTCATGATACATAGTAATTTACCTATGTAGTGAGATATTGTGAGGCGGTTATGCATCTTTACCAAAGTTATTTGAGGTCCGGTAATGATTATGGCAGCAGAGTTACACCGTACTACAACTCACCAGTAGGTACAATGTTGATATACCGGGATAATGGATGTGACGTCTTAGTACGAAGTATTATGTAGTTATCAGCTAAAACTACAATTCAGCCACAGAACTTTACGAAGAGATATATGTATTTATCCATCATCGCCCCTCCAACTTGTCGTAAGACATCGACAACAAATAGTTCCGCACTCCCGCTTCCCGCCTCCCGGCCTCCCGGCCTCCCGCTGTTGAGTTCAAGTTCATTAACCTTGACCAATGCCATTGTTTCAATGCTGTCAAAGTCCGCGGGACTTAGCACTCCCATAATCCCTATGAAAACATATTATATTCGAATATGCCACCGCCCAACACTCCGGAAGAAGGGCTAATAGCTACCACCGCAACCCTCGCTCTCCGACCTTTGATGGGTGGTGATCCTACCGCCACTACCCTAGATCTCCGAGCCCTTGAATACGAAGATAGCGTTGACGAGAACCTCATATGTCCCATATGCCGAGTCCCATTTGTCTCTCCGGTTATTACAAATTGTGACCACGTCTTCTGCCATAGATGCATCGTTCAAGCACACGCTCTAAACCCCGTCTGCCCCGTCGACCGACTTCCTCTAAAGCTCGTGTCCGAGACACGGCCCGCGCCTAAGATCGTGCATAATCAGCTTGATAATCTATCCGTCAAGTGCCCGAATAGTTCCCGTGGCTGTGCTCTCATAGTTTCTCGATCGTTAGTCGAAAATCACGTTGCGCGGTATTGTGATAAGACGCTTGTACCATGCCCGCACCCGTCCTGCAATAAGTCGGTAATCCGAAAGGATATCGGGAAAGGATGTCTCCACTACGATGTTAAATGCAAATACTGCGAGCAAGTAAGACAGAAAGCGGATCTTGAAGAACACCAAGACACGGAATGTCTGAATCGGAAGACGGAATGTGCATTGTGTAATATTGAGTATGTACGGCACAAGCAGGAGGAACATTCAAGAGAGTGCCCCGAAGCCCAAACTAGCTGCAAGTTTGCCTTATTTGGCTGCGAGCAACTCGTCAAGCGCTGGCAGCTGGAGGAGCACGCACTGAAGTGCGCATATCGGGTTGTTGGGCCTGTAGGAGAGCAGCTGGCCGAACTTCGAGCCGAGCTTAACACTCTCCAAGAGAGAGATCGATTAAAAGATCGACGGATCAAGTTCCTCGAGAACCGAGGATTTCCGCTGCCGACACCGACCTCACCAGAGCCCATGTCGGATATCAATTTACCAGAGGGCAGCTCAACCCATGAGGACAGCGCGCCTTACGAATCTCGAGATCAGTATTTCTTATCCCTATTTGAGGCCATGGAGTCCAAGGTTGAGCGCCTTTCTACCGCGCTCAATGAAGTCGAGGGGCGACATTCGATGATGCTTTTCAACGAGAGTTCGCAGATCAAAGACCAGCTTACTGAGATTCGGAGCACCATGGGCGTGCTCGGGATGCATGTTAGGTGGCTCATGAACTTCAGATTGCAAGAGAGAGGTAGGGCCGGGACATCCTCTCCGGCCATGCCAAGCTCCTTCTCTGGCAACCAGGCGAACATTATTGACGACAATATATCCCGACGTATGATCGTTAACTTACGAGAGCACCCGCCTCGGTTATAGGCAACTATATTAGTTCTTATTTGCACGTATAAGATAAGCAGGCTTTGAGTCACCTGAATTACTTTACGGATATCTGAAGAGGTTGCCTTATATCTGCGGGATGGTTCGGGTAGTGTTTCAAGCCCAAGCAGAATAATATTTGGAGTTTTACGGTATGAACAGCGCAGCAATTCAATGGGACGGAGTTCGTTATGTATAATTTACTCTCAATTTGGTACCATGGCTTATACAAATTGTATGCACGACAGAATATACTAGCAAAAAACAATCATACGGCTCATCATCTATGTCTTCGTCTTCTGGTCTATCCGTTATATCCACGCCAACGTCCCTCTTCTATGAAGATGCTGTACAAACTGAGACGTCACGAATCTCAGGCACACACGACCCTTGCTATCCGTTATAAGAGATTCATCCCATGTAGGATCTCTCGCTTCGCTAGACACAAATTAATACTAGTAGCCGCCCTCAGGGGAACGAAGAGGTCCCATTCCCATTAGGAAACCCCTTAGAAAAAAGAAGCCGGCGATCAGGGGCCCGAGGGTAGCAAAAATGAAGACCAAGCACAACGTAATGTCGTAAAAGCAAAGGCCGAGCAAGATAACGACGTTAAGAAGACAAAAGAGGAATGCCCAAATTCCGTTAAGAAGGACATTGAAGATGGTACTAGAGAGGGCCATCATGATGGCTAGGGAGATTTGAAGGATGGCCTTGACGAGCTCGGTGAATACTACCACGGTAAAGGCCAAGGCCAGGATTATTAAGATGGGTTTCGAGGAAGACATCCTGCCGGTGTGGAAAGATTGTTATCAAATGGTTTGCCCTCGTTGAATTAGCGTCGGACCAAACTTTTCTTGGACTGTGGTGTTGTACCATTAGGTAGTTTGACTAAATAAGAAAGATGAGCAAATGGATTGGTTTTAGTAGCATGAAGATATATACTTGGGATACCAGTTACATTCTCTGACTTCTATATTCACTCGTGAGGGTCTGTTCCATTGAATTGTACTTGGTCCAGCGGCAGTCGAATCATCGCTGATGTCGTGTATCTTAAGCCAAACGCCCCCTTTAGCAAACATGACGGGTGGTACAATCGCATTACACCTTGAGGCTCTAAATCCCACATATCTATCATATCCCTACGGACGCCTTAGCTTGTTCGTAGAGAGACGGTAGGAGTCATAAAACCTCTATCGAATCACTTCTGTAGCTACTCTTCAGAAAGTCAAGAAAGTAACCGCACCCACCCCAGCCTAGATAATAGTAACAGTTTTTCCTTCTACTTCCAACAGTTTCCTCCACTCTGCCTCTTCTATCCTCGATATTCTGTGGAAGTATTCAAGTTTCCTACGAACCCAAGTAATGCTCGTTTGCGGCCATTCGGCCTGAGGCGGCACCTCTCCAACAAAATCCGGATGATCTTGGTCGAACAGTGGGCGAAGAAGCGGTCCAAGTCGGGTTTGTAACTCTAAACGATGATGCTCGTTGGTGAGGACACCTAGTTCTAGGATATAGTCTATGACATGTTGCAAGATATGGCTTTGATCCGGGAACCAAATTGAAACCAACGCTCTTAAGTCAATAACATAACCGTGGTTGCCGATAATTCTCAATGTTTGTGGGGATGCACCGAGTAGCGGATTATATGCTCTCCTTGGTCGCATCTTCTCTACTTTGTTTCCTGAATGTATTGACGGACATTCTGATTTGAATTGTACCTTTAAATAATAGTCGATCGGTGCTATCTCCGTGTTAGATTTATAACCATTTCTATTTATCACGATGGCAAACCTTGGGTTTACACCATGATAGAGCATTAATGCGACGACAGCCAGACTTGGTGTGACAGCCGCAAATGCTGGATAATACCCACTGCACCAAGTTGCAAGAAGCCTGTGAAACTCAGGTGCAATGCCACGTCCCAACTTGGAATCGGGAGAAGCACCTCGGTCAAAGAGGGTTTGAAGTGCTCTAATGGCGTCGAATGTTTGGTCCCAGTTCTTAAGCTCGCTCCGTCCAATACCATACAAACACAAGGAAGTACATAGGTCTACCAATTCAGAGTTAGCATCTTCCCCTAAAGGAAGGCTTTCGTAGGCCCCAATTAGTATGCAAATTATAATAATGACATTTTCAGGAAGATATTTAATTACCCTTCCATCATACGGCACGCGAAGCACACACAGGCGGGTTCCCAAGCTGGCCACTGTGCGATAAGTGTCGTCTATGAATTGACGGAAGCACGAACGATCCCAGTGTCGACCGCAATTGTCCTGTCGGCGAACAATCCACAGGATATCTTGTCTGAATGTTGGGTGGGGAGGGTAAAGGAAGAGATTATTTCTATTATCCTCGATATTATAGCCCCAGCTGTCGGGACTATCACGAGAAGACGCCTTCGGAGAGAAATAAGACATAGGGAGACGGATACGCTTGAGCTGGCCCAAATATGTCTGGCAAAATGCATCGACGGGATCAAATGCTTTCAGTACATACTCCATCTTGGCCTTAAAATGTTGGCTTTCTAGGAACTCTGCGATAGACCGATGTATAAGGCGAACCACACCTCCTAGCATATTCGGGTATGTAGTACGAGCGGGAGGCTCGCGTAATTCGAGAAATCCTTTGCATACACCATATACCCGTCTTTCGGCTCTTTTCAGTCTCTCTTCGTGTTCCGATGCCGTGAATAGTCTAATGGACCAGTCTATTGCAAAGTTCCGATTCTCGATATATTCCTCCAGGAACGAGTATTGCACTAGGCAGATTTGGTTACCACATGTAATGTCGAAATGAGCCAGCGAGAGCATGCCATATGCTAGTTTTCGGTTATTGGTAGGAATTGAGTCCAAGAGTTGTTTAAGCACTAAAATGGGAATGTTAATATCTGCTACCATGGCAATAATAGTAATAGAATCATGTTTCATAAAGGCAGTGCTTACTAGGCTCAAGGTCGGTTGGAAGAGACTTAACAAGCCTTATGAGGTCTTGTATCCGGTCACCATCTGCAATTCCATTTTCGATATGCCGAAGAACAAGAGATACCCATAAGAAGACGCCGTCTGAATCCCTAACAATGCCGTCCTCCAAATCCGTGATTTCGTATGTGTTCGATGATTCATCATCATTATTCAAGCTGCCACTATTTCTCACTAGGACATCAAGATTCATCTCGCGAAGTCGATCTCTGACGAATCGCTGGATATCAGACATCGTAACGTCGTGCAGTCGGATTCTAGGATAATTCTTAAAAGCATCTTGAAATATCGGCCACTCCCGGCTTGAGATACAGAGCTTTACGTTCTGTGTTCCATCAGTCCACTTAACTAATTGCCTGGTCAAGTATGCATGGTCCCCTTCGAACTCGTCAAGGCCATCTATAAAAAGCACAAACTTATGCTGTCCATAAGTCTGGTTTTCTATGAGCCTCTCAAATGCTTGCCGGCATTCACAATGTTCAACGTGAACGTTTTCTCTATGCAGTGATGCTTTCCACTGCTCTGGAAACGCGAGGTGTATAAGTTCGGGGCATTCTAAGAGGAGGCAATGCAGTAACCCTCGAATCAGGCCATTGATATTTTTCTGCAGAGCTGACCCCGGCTTCCAAAAAAAGAATCTACCCAGCACGAGCTTCTTCCTGTCCGCCCACAATTCTAGGTAGTTCTTTGTTTCAGGATGTTGGACCAAGTATTTCATTAGTGTTGATTTCCCAGAACCTGGCTTGCCCGAGATGTAAAATATTCCTGTGCCTTTTTTGAGCCAAGTAATAAAGTTATCCCGGGCTTCGGTCATGACCCGCCATGTTGATTCAGGTATCTCTGCTACGCTTGAAATAGCGGGTGGTAATAACGCTGAAGCATATTGAGATTCATGCCAATATTCGACGGAGTTTTCACTTTCCGCAATGGACAATGCATCGTCCGTGGCCCAACTAGAGCTCGAACTATCACTTAGTTGCTCTTCGAGGAAAGAGGAAGAACTATAATTCCCCTCACCCATAGTATATACCGGTCTTGGGATATCGCTACCAAGAGTTGACTTGATAGAACCCGCTTCGGTAGCTTTATTTGACCGTTGTGAGGTATAGCTCAGACTTCGACGACTTTCATTATTAATGTCGTGATCACTATGGTCTTCTGGGTATTCGTCATCGTCGCTACTCATTTCGGGTTCAGTTTCATCATCTGTAGATGCCGATTCATCGGCAACACCGTCGTCTTCAGCTACATCAGTGGCAGTAATGTCGAAAATCCAGTCGAAGGTTTTCTCACGAGCTTCTTCGATATCTTCGAACCTTTCATTCATCGATTGAAAGCGTAATGCGTCTAGAACCCGAGCCTGGCGTGCCTTCAAGATAGCTTCATCGCTTAATTGAACTAATGACCGGACCTGGCCCAGTGCTTCGGTACTAAGGCAAGAGACGTTGGTACCTTGACGTAGAGATTCGATGTTCCTACTAAGCGACCGTAACTCATCTTGACTAGCTTGGCCACTTGTGACAAGCCTATCGAGGCGTTCTAATGAGTCGGATCTACGATACATCGGTTAGAAATATCTAGGATGTTTGTTGAAGGTCCCTCTTACTTTATCGAGCTGAGGAGTTCCAACCCTAGCTGCTGTTTACAACGATCCAATCTCTTTTCCAATTCGGACTTCTGGCCACTCTTCCGCCAGCTGCGTACTGCAGCTTTGAACGCATGTCGCCGAGAATTTGGGTCTTTGGTCCTCAGCTTATCGAGCAACTTCATGAGTTCCACCGACGCATTTTCGCATTCGGTAGCGACGTCATAAAGAGGGATATTCCGCTGTGAAGAACTAGTTTGCTTGGCCCCTTTCAACTCGGTAGTGAGTTGTTGGAGCCTTCCCGTCATAGAAGATAAGTCTTCATTATCCGCACTGGCGCCTGACTTTGACTCGTAGATGTTCTTGGCCGCGGAAACTAATTTAAATCCGAAGTCTACAAAAGCGATAATGTTGCCTGCGAGGCCAATTGCCGCGAATGGGTCCATGTCGCCAACGACCTTAGTGTGACAGATGCGAGTAGATAACGATGTTATTGAAGACGAGCGTGAATGGGGGTGGAAAGTTGAAATTGAAACTGGACAGAATGGGGTATAGGTACTCAAGCACAGCCTCAGAGCCTACTTCGCTGTCACAGCCACTGTATCGTTGAGCGAATCGTTGATCTTTTATAAGTAGTGTTACACAAACCCGTTATTGGGTACTATATATTCACCATGATGAGCCTACACAGGAGGATTATTCATATACACTCACCCAATATAGCCCATATAATAGTAGACTGTAGAACGAACTATGCAATGTTATCTTAAGAGGACATCGATTTCAATATAACGGTTTTATATTGACTTGTAGGATATAAACCTACACGACCCCTTTCTAGCTACCCTAATAATCACAGACCAGGCACAAAACCTTCGACTTGAGCGTCCCAGCCCTTAGGGAAGTGCGCCCCAGGCTCACCGTCCCAACCCCCCGCCATCATAGCCATAGCCAACAAGAACGAACTCGATCCCGGGAAATAGGGGGTCGGCACCCGCGACCCTCCAACGGGATACCCGGCATCGTCGAACTCAAAAAGGGGGTGGAGTAGATACGCTACAGCCTGATCAATGTCCCCGAGGCGAAGAGAGTTCACTATATCGGTTTAAATAAGCGTCTGCAAGATAATATAGGGGGCTAGCTTAGGGCAACTTACTAGCCAGCATCGGAAAATCCCAACCCCAGCAGTCCTCCAAGTCCCAGAGATCCCGAATCTTATCTGCTGTGTTCTTCACGATCGTCATGTTTAGAGGCGGCCCGCTACTTGGCGGGGGAAGCAGGCCAAAGATTGCGGACAATGCCGGATGATCTTGGACGGTGGTGCCGTTCCACATGTTCGGAATACCCTCGTACACGGCGAATGCGTCATCTGCGATAGGCAGTGGCGCTAGATTATTTCGTATGTCAACCCATTTACGAGGTGCTGTTTGGTTCTGTCTTTGTTTCCATTTGATAGCGATGTCCAAGCCGAACCGCCAGTAGGCCAGCTCGAACGCAGGGTTAATTGTCGCATTGGGGTTGGTATTCTCTGAGACCGGGTACATAGGCGGTCCTAGATCGCAGAGGGTGGTCGATTCGTTGAAGAAGGCGTATGATGCCATGAAGTCAGCGGTAGAAGTGAGGATCTTATCCCAGGACTTTAGCGTTGTCTCGTTAGGGAAAGACCTGTACTCGATCTCGGCGAAGTACATCGGATGAGGCTGCTGCCAGATAAGCAGCGAGTTGATTTCTCCGGGGGCTGACCTTCCGGTAGGGTCGGTCATCTTGCCCCAGCGAGCACCTTGGTAGTGTTGGAGTGTCGCTCGCTCGATTGATGAATCCAAGTATTCGGAATACATGTTCGGAAGGCTACGCCATAGCAGCGGAAATTGATTCCATCGAGCGAAGTGGAGGAGATGCCACAATATCATCTCGAGCTGCTCAGGGAGTCAGCGTTTAATATGTCCAGGTAATTATTCACGTAGGTTGCAATAGCTCATAAGACTTACATGGAACTTGCCATACCATCCGTTATTTACCAAGCCTTAAACCATTAGTATGAAAAAGTCATTATCGTATCTATTACGGAGGGAGCATAAAAGGAGTTGAGCTTCTCTTACCAGATTCTATCCCAACGTTAGCGACAATAATGTTTGGACTTGGGATACTTACCCTGTGGTGGATATGAGGAAGCCGAGTTAACAGCTGTAAGATATTGAGATAATATCGTTCTCCGTTGCAACTCTGTGGCATTGGGAGACTCGACTCCTGTCAAATCAATGAAAGCGCCAGAGTTCCAGAAAGACTCCCACCAAGATGTAGATGCAGACGTAACATCGCCGAAAGACGGTATATGCGTGCTCGGAGTCAGAGAAAAGGTTACAGATAACTTAACCCTCTTAGTTTCCTGTAATGGATGTAGTATATAACGATGAGTCCCCTCAATCGGCCCGGAAATTTTAGCAGGAGAATCCCACGCAATCGAAACATAGTACGAAGAGTCATCGATATCATGCCGAATAATTGCTGTGTTTTCTCCGCGCTGTAGTGTGGTAGTATGCTTATCGGTAGCGTTGAAAACACCAACAAAGGGGGCGTCAAATTTGTTCCGCGTCGGTAGAGGAAAGTCGAAGAATATATCTAGAGATTCTGTACAGAAGAGTTTCGACTCTATGGAAATGCTGACTGTGTCGGAACTTGCATCTGCCCATGTCTCGACCTCAACAGGAGCCTTGTTATAAGTGAAAGAAGATGAGATTTTCCCCGTCCAGAGGTCGAGTATCTGAGACTTGTCTTCTAGTAGTTCTTCGGTCACATTATCTTCGCCAAACCAGAGCCCAATCGTCCCTAAGTTGATACGTTGAGGATTTTGGATTAGCCAGTTGGATATTTCGCTCTGTGCTGGGTTGGGCTGGTTGTAATTGACCAGTCGACCATGGGTATACCAGTCCACGCCCGTGAAATCTAGACTACATTAGAGTAGAGTTTTCGTCTTGAAATTGACTTGATACTTACCATCTATTGAAGTTTGACCGCCGGTGGTTGGAAGACTGAAGTTATGCCAACCCCAAGTAGACATTGTCGCGAAGGGGCTGAAAGTCTGAAGACCCGTTACGTCCGCCCCAAACGCGAAGTTGCCGTTGCCAACTTGCAACGGGGTAGTCTTAGAGCTAGCATTGCGATGAGGATTAAACGATCGAACAACTTTACGTCTGTTAATCTCGCAAGTAGCTGGGAGGCCCTGGAGGGCTACTAGCAAGAGTGTAAAGATCTGTCTTAACATTGTTACAATGCACGACGAGAGCTATACTCGTAGGAAGATATCAATTACCATAGAAATAAGAATTTATATATACTTAGGTTATAGATGTACCCATCATACCATGCTATCACCAAGTATAGTACATAAATTATAGCACATCAATAACACCGTACCAAGGCTGGACAAGAGCTCGACTGCAACCACTGGTGGAGACTCTAATTACCCGGATCTCTCTAAAACCTGGAGAAGCACGAGGGATTCCTATTTGCGGGGTCTAGCTTGACTAGTTCTCGTGGGTTTTCGGTGAGTTAATAGCCCGACGGCAGACTGTCGTATACGTGAGCGAGAACTGGATGGGCAAGTGTTAAAAACCTCTTGGTTATTGTTATTTGGAGAGTAGAGTTACAATTTTGTAACATAAGAGGTAGGTTTTGAAAGCTACGATATCACTAATTACAGATAGTCAATCAGCGGATTGAAATGAATAGAAGATGGTCTCGAACACTAGCTTTAGACATTTTATCAAACAAGAAATGTGGTGTAGGATGCCGAATTGATGTAAGAGACGGGCCTCTTTTTTGCTGCTGTAATACTCTAAGTAAAAAATTATCATATTTAGTAGGGATCCGAAGCTTCGACTTGGTAATGGAATTTGAAGCTTAAGATGAGGTCAGAAGATTTGAAGGAAAGCGTTTACCCAGGAAGCGGGCAGTGGCAGGGAACCCCTGCGTCAGATCAATGTGGAGGGGACGAGTGCCCGCCGGCATTTGTATGGTCCGTGCACAGCATAGCAACCAAGCAAAACATCCCAATTCATTTACATTAGGTACATATATCAATGCCATCGTCGGACACAACTTACTGTTACAACAGACACACACACACACACACATACAATTACTCAACAACCAGCTGCCGTGCTCTTATTCATACCTACCTAGGTAGTCACTGTACTACGCCGCACTTTGAACCAAGCGCTCGTAAACACCATATAGCAAGGTAAGTCCACGCTGGCTTGTTTACCAGGTTCCCTCGTGTAGTGTATCTACCGCACAACCGAGTCGAGCCCCGCTAACACGAACGTGATGGCGCAGTCGATAGAACAACCGAGCTCGAATTCCCCCCTGCGGATTATCGGGGAAAAGATGACTTCCTTCGTCACCACCGTGTAAGTCGATGCCGAAACAAACCATCCATGATATATATACCTACCTACCTATATATATACATCATACATCATCAACCTCGTTCCCACTAACCGAAAAACAAACACAGAAACCAGCGCGCGCGCAACCAATTCCGCGCCCGCGGCGGCAAGGGCAGCAACACAAGCTACCAGCTACGCCAATACGCCGAAGCGACCCTCGGCGGCGGCAGCCTGCGCAAGGTCGTCAAGCTACCGGAAGGCGAGGACGAGAACGAGTGGCTGGCGGTGAACATGGTCGACTTCTACAACCAAGTGAACCTTCTATACGGCGCCATCACCGAGTTCTGCTCCCCGCAGTCGTGCCCCGAGATGAAAGCGACGGACGAGTTCGAGTACCTGTGGCAGGACGGCGAGACGTACAAGCGGCCCACCAAGATGGCCGCCCCGGACTACATCGAGCAGCTCATGTCGTGGGTCCAGGCGTCTATCGACAACGAGTCCGTCCTCCCCTCCCGCATCGGTGTCCCCTTCCCCAAGTCCTTCCCCGCCCTCGTCCGCCAGATCTTCAAGCGCATGTACCGCGTCTACGCCCACATCTACTGCCACCACTACCCCGTCATCCGCGAGCTCGGCCTCGAGCCTCACCTCAACACCTCCTTCAAGCAGTACGTCCTCTTCATCGACGAGCATAACCTCGCCACCGGCAAGGACTTCTGGGGGCCCCTCGGCGACCTCGTCGAGAGCATGCTGCGTAGCGATTGAGTTGATTCGAAGTCTCGAGGAGTTTTAGGAGATAATGACTAATGGGTAGATGCGTCGATGATGGTGCCTACGCGGAGGTAGAATAGTCATGTTGCATCTTTTTCAGGCATGGCGTTTAGGGGGGGCATCAGACTACAACGTTGCTTTGCTAAGGATACATAGATTAATGGGTAATTCGCTGTTCGCAGCACATGCTGTGATGTTGTCACATGCAATGACTATCATTCGGCCGTTGCACCTGTATACTATTTATTGGCTGTGAGTCGTGCCGGAGTTATGCGTGGCAGGGGTATCCGATCGGAGTATCATATCACTTTGATTCTGTCGTGGCATGAATAACATGCATTTATTGATTTACACATGCTAAAATGGTCCTGTGTGCCCCCTTGGCAATAATGTGCTATTCCAGTCATAGTTCCCGGGACTTGTTGTAAGATTTGTCCGCCAAATATGTTGCCTAGCTGTCCCCTTTTCGGGTTGCCGTGCTAATCCAGGGTGTTACATGACCCTTACCAACGCCACATCAAGTATGTTCTATCGTACTATCGTACTAAAAGATTGTACAATGGCTAATTAACCCGTCACGAGTACCTAGTCAACTTCCTTGAGAGCGTTGATTCGCTTTTTGAAAAATTCAAACGCTGAAAAGAACACTGCATTGACGGCCGCAGATCGGCCCATAGACACACCAAGTCCGTGATACATATCTCGTCTGAAAAACTGTATCTTCGGGACGGGCACTTTCTGGCCCTTGGAATACATCAGTGCATTCCGCTGATAGATGCTTTTGACAGAATCAATGGGATCTAGAAAGGAGTTAGCTCGAAATGGTCAAACTGACGTAAGGGGTACGAACAAATCAAAGCCCACGATACTATGCCGCACAGAGCTCCAGCGGCAAGGACCGCAATAGGATTCTTGTGAGCATCCTTTCCGCTGAAGGTCGTTAACAGCTGCTTGCCGCTTTCATATGTGGCAAAATAGATTCCCGTTCCGAGGGTATCTCTCACTGTAGCTGTGTTAGCTACTAGTGTAGATATATATATATATATTAATGGGAGCCATCTTACATAAATGTAGGTTTAATCCCGTGTACATTCCACTAAAGCCTCTATGCTTGACTATGTTGGCAAGAGTCTTGAAAGTTCCTTTATTATGATAACTAAGAGCAATGGCTTGCCGCTGCGGATCTGCGTTCTTCTGCTTCGCCATAAGAACCGACACTTGAGCGCTGAGTTTGGTTAACTCGAAAGGACCTGTTTTTGCGTCCGTCAGTTCTAGTTCGAGTCGCATCTCTAGGGTTACTGGGTTGTCTTACATGCAATAAAAGTGATGCCAGAGCCAGCTGTGGCTCCAGCAGCCCCGAAGCAAGCAATAGTACCCAGATTCGGGTATGCGCCATTCTTATTGACATGTTCGAGAGGACAGAAACCGACGTGCTTCTTCATCCAGTCGGAATAAACGTATTTAGAGCGTTGGTAGATGGAGAAAGAAATGGTTCGTACAAGAGTGACACTAGCTAGGGGAGCAGTTACACCTACATGGCAGCGTGGCGTTAGCTATATCGTCGTTGGCGGAAGGACGACTACGAGCTTCGTGGTGCGTCCGATCTCGAGCCACATACCTCGAAAGAAACCTCGAATACCCTCCGAATTGTACGTGACGCGTATACAGTCCAAAGCACCGGCATAGGGATATGTCTGCAAACGAGTCTTTACACTATCAAGAGGAAAAGCAGTGACGGTCGACATAACACTGGCGATGCTCGCAGCCGTCTCCGTTCGGTAACGTTTTATCCACCTCCGTGGTTTCTCACTTCCGCTACTGAGCTGAGGCATGGTCCGAGTCCGGATCGTGGAGCTGGTGACATCTTGGAAATTGGACTCAGCTGGCATGGCTCACTTGTTTAGCAGCAGAAGCTGTATTGCGGGGGAAGCTTCAGACAATGGCCTCGTAACGAGGACCAGAGTCATCGGCGTGGTCGCGATACAATAGCGTCTCCTGCTAGCAAGAGATATGCCATCAAGATCCCGAACTACGAGGACTCGATGGGTTTTTGGGATGCGGGGTCGAAGGAGTCGATCGCAGAGAAAAGGGAGATGGAAGGTATGGGTTTTAGTTTAAAGTTGTAGTCTAAGTGTAAAGACAAATGCTAAAGACAAATGTTGAAGAGGGTATTGTAGAAGTATTGTATTTCATCTACGCACAACACGAAGATAATGTGTATAATGTGTATAGAAGTAGAGCCGATTGTCGTCTACGTACTGCAAACAGGCCAATTGAGCTTAAGGAAGCTAAGATTTGTCCAAAGTCTGCTTTTCTGCGGGGTTTGCGCAAGCATACAAAGGATCAATGATATTGGACCCCGGAAGTTTACGTAGTTGTAGATTGTACGGATAGGATTGAGAAGCTGAGCGGGAACAAGAAGTTGAAATGGAGGCTAGGACCTTTGGGGGGGGGGAGGGTAGGGGGTTATGTACAACTACAAGGTACTTCCTATAGACCCCATGCATGATACGTGGATACGTAACTTAAATACTAAAACAAGCTAGTCCAGTAAAAGAACGGCTAGAGGAGGGGAAATCGACTGAGAGTGGACGGTTGTTGGAGTCACCAGTCAGGCCAGTTAGAAGAATAGTGGTACAATATAGCAAGCTTGGAATGTTTTGGAGTACCTATAATTCCCCACTAATCCATTAAATCAGTCACTGCCTACATGCACTATGCGCTAAATGTACAACTACCCGTATGGCTACATATGTACCTATATACATGTGTAACATGCACTGCCAATGACGATCTCTTCATGTCCGCAGCTCTTTGTCTTATCCGTACGAATTCAGTTGATCACCCGCTATGACCTCGACTGCATTTTACCCCGATACGCTTCTTGCTCTACTAGGCAGCTGTCCTATGCAGGTTCGAAATAGATGATAGACGGTTGGTCAACGAATCGGGAAAGTTGGAGTCGATTACCTGAATGCGAAAGATCCAAGCCCATATCCTCCACCGGGATAACATACTATTTAACCAGCGTTTCAAGCCAATTGTCTCAAGCATAGAAAGCCATTGTATTTAAGCTCGGAATTCCGCGGTTCGTTTCGTTGTCTATTCACTATATCCGCGTGATGAGGACCCTGACCCAGGCCCTTGAATTCGGAGCACTTAAGCTTCTGCATGCAGCCCATCGAAGCTTGCTCCTAAATCGACTACATACAGCCCACGTTTTCGTGTAGGCCGGATGCTCTTCGTGAGGGGCGCATATCAAATGCGACATGCTTATTGTTTAGATTGGCGCGGAGGCCTCATGTCCATTTTGGAGTTAAGTTGAATGTCAGAGCGTCGCCGGCTAGATTCAGTACAAGGCCAATTGGGGAGACTAGCAGTATATACTGCCCACTGCACATAGAACTTAAAAACTTGATGACCACGCAACGAGGCTAGAAAGTGTATATGTTCGTGCGTTATCCTATCGTAAGCATAAACCCATGGACTTGTTAAGCATAGCGACAGTCATGTCATAATGCTTATAGGCCGTTTTTTGAATAAAAATTTCGAACTCGGTTCGTTTTCTAACAGCTAGTTAGCTATCGATAGAATGAATGCTAGAGGGATGGCTTTACCTAGGCGCATGTATTGAATGCTCGACCATTTTCCAGGGCATCCGAGAAGCATAGTATCGGTAGTAGGCCACTACTAAGAGATTTTTGAGGATATTATGCTCTAGCCCACGAGTCCTAGCGGCAGCTTCGAGAAAGCGCAAGGTCCTAGCTGTGTTTCGAGGATCAAACTTGGCCCTCTCCTCACGGAATGCCGCCCTCAGTTGGTCTCGAGCTACATAGCGAGCTGGTTTCGAAAACTGCACAGCATGAAGGAGCCCGCGATATAGGTGACGGTATGCATGGATGACTTTGAGATCAGTCATTGTTGAAATCTAGCAGCTGACTTGAGGCCGAGGACGACAGATTAGCATCGATTATTTGACATAACTAGCAAGTTGTATCACTTTAGTTGTTGCTGCACGATTGCGCATTTGCGTAGCCCAAAAAAAAAAAAAGAAAAAGAAAAAGAAAAAGATGCACTATGCCAAGACGTCCTATCAGCCGCTGCCGAGGCCAGGTTACTGGCATACATACATGTACTTTACTAACGCGGTAACTACAGATACCTTTATATTGTAGTTTTCATGTATATGCGCGCTTAGATCATGCTATAATATACATAAATATACTAATTCAATAGACGCGGTAGTGTGGTAATGAAACGGGGTATATCGCTGTGCTAGGGCTGCTAGGAAACGTTAAATCGATTTACTAATGCCATGTTTCGATCGGATCAACGATCCACTTTGATGTCACTGTCTTCCACTCAAACAATCCAATCGTCGCGAATACCGTCCCTGTGGCTTGCCCAGAAGGCGGTTCATCCCAAGCATCCAGACGGGATATCTTATTATGCATACAACTTTTGCATCAATTCTTTATTCTTCCCATCTCTATTCTACCTACAATTTGTAATCCCTTTTTTGTTTTTTTATTTTATTCGTGTCCCGGCGAGGTTGACAATGACAAGTCTTGGTAACTAAATTCCGATCGCAGCCTCCGTCTCCTTTTCTGATGGCGTCGCTCGTTACCGACTTTCTTGTCAATCCGGTCATACGACAAGCAAGACGGTTCTCACGATCATCAGGTAACCATACCACTTCCGACTCCGTCTCGCCTGCCGAAACACCTAGTGAACACAAAGAATGCCAAGACGATGCCATATCAGAGACAGAAGAAGATTCATACTTGGACGACGAAGTAGATGAGAGCATACCGTCGTCTCCCTCGTCACGGAGCTCCGTCCACCTAAACCCACATAATGAAGTAGCTGACCTGGATGAGAACATCGCCCAGTTAAATGCCATAAATCGTACCATCGCCCGCAACCCCGATACGCATCTCTGCGACCATGACATTCAAAATCTCGACACACATCTCAGTTCGATGTCTATAAGTAGCTCCACTATGGCAGCAGATAGACTGTTATCACCTGCCGATATTTCTTCTCCGAGGATAGAACGAAGAAAATCTTTACCCGAGGATGATGGGATGAGTTCATTGAGGAAACGTGTATTCGCCATCCAAGCACAAGATGTTGAACCAGTCGAGAAAGCCCGTTTAATGCACCAGCTTCTAATAGAAGGTTACACGAAATCAAGAAAGGTGGTCCTAATAGAACGACCCATAACGCCCTCTAGCCCCACAACTTCAGAACAACGACGATCCCAAGGTCCTTTAGAATCCTTCAGATTCTGGCAGAATACCTCAGAGGAGACGGTAACACTCGAGGAATTTGATTTGACACCCGAGGACCTTCAGCCTACATTTGCGCCACCGAGGGAAATATCAGAAGATCCTGGTGAATATGCAGAAGATCCTGAAGACGATCGACCTCTCGGTTGCGAGCACTATAGGCGAAATGTTAAACTACAATGCTCCACATGTAATCGGTGGTACACATGTCGTTTCTGCCATGACAAGGTAGAGGATCACAATCTGATCAGACAAGATACTAGAAACATGTTGTGTATGTATTGCGGCACTGCCCAAAGGGCTAACGATGTTTGTATGTCGTGCGGAATCTCAGCTGCTCGCTATTACTGCAATATATGCAAATTATGGAACGACGATCCGGACAAGCCTGTCTACCACTGCAATGACTGTGGTATCTGCAGGATTGGAAGGGGAATTGGTAAAGACTTCTTCCATTGCAAGGTGAGATAGCTAGTTCTAACTTGACATTATATTTGTGCTGATCAGCTAAACCAGACTTGCTGCGCTTGCATCGCCATAGGCCAGGAGAAGGACCACAAGTGCATCGAGAGGTCTACCGACTGCGATTGTCCTATTTGCGGCGACTATATGTTCACTTCTCCCAAGGCCGTATGCTTTATGAAATGCGGACATAGTATTCATCGTCAGTGCCTTGATGAACATATGAAAGTTGCCTATAAATGCCCGATATGCAACAGGAGCTTAGCAAACATGGAGTTGCAATTTCGGAATCTTGATATCGCAATCGAAACGCAGCCCATGCCACCCGAGTTTCAGGATACGCGAGCGTTGATTCTATGCAACGACTGTTCTACCAAGAGCACAGTCAAATACCATTGGCTAGGTTTAAAGTGTGGCCTCTGTGCCTCTTATAATACCGCACAACTTCAGATACTTGGCATGGCGGACTCGGCAATCGAAACTGACCTGCTTGGGCGGGAAATAGAATTCTCCGAACTAACAGCTTTACGAGGTATTGCAGAAGGAGTTGATGGTGCTCGGACTCGTGACATAAGGAGGCGTCATTCGTCTATTGTCGCGCGGTCGACAATCAACCAATCCATCATGGAGTCGGATTACCCCGATAGGCTTGCGCGCTCTGTGTCCCCGCCTGCTGGTCTAGCGGCTTGGAATGCTCTTGCGGGACACTCTCTCGTGGAAGCCGATGACGAGGATAGAGAGGATATATTAGGATTTTGGAGTCGGCTTCCTCGTAGTATAACGTCGGACGATGATGAGGACGACGCAGATGACTCGGATGGTGAATCTATATCGTCTTCAGAAGACGAGGATGAGGAGGACGAAGGAGACGATGATGAGATAGATGACTTTGAACTGCTTGGGCACCGCTAAACATGAGGGATTAGAGTCGTATGTGGTGGCTTAGGATTGACATTGGGACGGCGTTTAGGTACCGGGGGGCATTGAGCGCATAACGAAATTCTAGTAGGGTTTGGGTAAAAATAGTTGACATCCAGTATACAGCAACGGTTAGGCATGCAAATTAGTATATATTAGGTGGGTATAGAGGAAGGAAGTGGTATTCTGTCTCACCCATCCCGGTGTCCGTGAACCTTGGGAGAATGTTCATGACTAGGTACCTATATATTGCATACGAAAACACTCAATAATACGTCATTGTTCTATAAATATACCATGCTTCTATGGTGTTTATAAGTGTAGCTAGTGAATACGAGTAAAACTCCAAACTCCTTGGCTATGCGGGATACCTAAAGGGCGTACTGCTCTTGGAATAGGTCGTATCGCATATCTCATCGACCAGTGCTTTGCGAGAACTCTGCCTTTTGTGCCTCCTTGCGTAGAAATTGGACAACGTTCTATATATAATAAATTGCAAATTAGTTCTCTGGTTAAGGTTCATGTACATCAGTAAGAGCTCGTTTAAGCTCTCGGACATACCGCGAGGGCCTCTGGGTTTACGCCATTCTCAATCATGGAGATGCAGATGGACAGCGTGCGACGGTCGAGATGGCAATTCTATCCGTTTGTTAGTATTAATCTAGGAGTTTATTTTATCGACTTACTAGGATGGTGGATATCTCATGCAGGATGTCGACGGCTTGCTGTGCGGCCTGCTGCTTCTCGTTGTCGTCTCTGGCGGGACCGGCTGGCGGCATTGTGCACTTGGAGTTTCTTGATGAGAAGAGAGTGATTGATAGAGACCGGGAGGTAGAGTATAAAATGGTGTCTAGAAGAATATCAAGATATGGCTACGAATTGGCTAAGTTGTAGGTACATAAGATAAAGATGATGGGAGACGCGTGGGGTCGCGAACGTGGAATTTAGTGGTAATTGTTTGGTTGCAGCTGGTCGCAACTGGCTTTTTATGATCGAGCAGTTAAGGTAAATGCATGAAGCCACAAACAACCTTCAAAGCTCTTATAGGTATTAGATATGTTTCGAAAGGCATGCGTTCATTAGGCATTATTCATAAACTACCTCTCTTCTAGCTAAAGAGAGTAAGGCATTCTCTTTATGCCTAACCAGTCATAATATACCCAAACACATCAAGATCCCATAGCAACTAGAGCAACATCCCACTCCAGACGCCACCACAAGTAATAAAAACCATACGTATGTAAAAAGCAATGGCCTTAAGACTGCATGGCCTCAACAAACAGCTCCCTCATGCCCTTCAACAACACCGCCAAATCCCTCGTCTCATTAACCCTCTCGAGCACACGATCGACCTTCTCGCGCTCGAGCTTCGGCCTGCAGTGGCGGACGTCGTAGTCGCGAGACGAAGTACTGAGCTCGAACCAGGCCTCGCGATCCCAGTCCTTCTCGTCGACATGTGTATATACGAAGCGCAGGCGATCCGTCTGTCCCGCCCCTTCGATCTTCAGGCACAGGTTCTGCATCCAGAAGTCCAGCTCCGGCACGTTGAACCGCGACTGCGATTCTATGTACTGCGCGTGCGCCTGCTGCGCCGCCAGCCGCGCTTCGATTTCTTTCTGCGTCTCGGCGATCTGCTGCTGCAGCGCGTCCCGTGACCTTTTGTTTCGGTCCCGTTGCTCGGTTAGTGAGGCGATTGCTGCTTGCATCTCCCGCGTCTCGGCGGATTCTTTCGATATCATCTGCTGGTGCGTGTTGGTCTTGTGCTGGAGGATTTCCATGTCCTTCTTCTTCATGCGCTGGTCCTCTGTTTCGTCGCAACGCCCGTTAGTCTTCCTTGCTATACTGTGATATGCTTTGTGGGGGTATGGGCGCGTGTTGGCTCACCTTGCAATTCGGCAACGTTCATTCGGAACTGATTGCGCTCTTCGAGGACGCGCTTTCGCCCCTGCTCGATGAAGGCGTCGAATTTCGCGCTGAACTTGGCCATGCGATCGCGCAGCTCGTCGAAGCCGAAATTGATACTGGGAAGAGAGTCTGCCATGGAGGGGGCCGTCGCCGACATCGTTTGCCGGCCGCTGAGGCTTGACGACAAAGACGATTCAAATGCAGATGCCATTTTCGGTTATTAGGCTTTTAAATTCGGTAATGTCTTTGCTTCGGCTGGTAAGTACTGAGGAACTATTCGATTCTATTGCGTTGCGACAAATTTGTGGTTGGTGATTATGGTGATTAATTGTAAGTGCCTATCAAATGCATTCGCAAATCCGAGTTCACAAATGCAAGCCCGCAAATGTTTATGTTCGTTGCCGAGCGGCGCTAGACTCGGCAGGCTAGGCCCACTTAAAGGTACTCTAACAACTATTACATATCAATTTGCCTTCTAATAAAGCACCAGCAAATATACTTCTATTTTTTTCTATATTTCTTTGATTTATTAGATTTATTGTTTTCACTTAAGCCACGATATATTTTGATCGTAATTGACCTTATAGGAATGTACTTATCACCTGGATAGCCGCTAATGCTTAATAAAGCTAAAGGTTACACAGAGCCTTACGCGATAAGATAATGCACACGACGCGGCGTTCGAGGTCCAACTATTTCCCGTTTCAGCAAGTTCGACATTTTCACTTCTCATCCTTTGCTAGTGAATTTTTATCTTCAGCACCGACCTCGTTTTTTAATCAACTCTTTTCAGCGAATCTCGGTCTCATTCTTCTATGGTCGATTTTGGATTACATTCTTTGGCTCTTCAAGCCATCGCTATGTACGGAAAACAACAATTGACATCCGAGAAGAAATATATCGAGCCTGGCTCTCCGAATGACTGACCGTCGAGTCACTGAATCATCTGTTGGACTCGCAGGACGCCTTTCACACATACCCTATAAACTAGGCAAGGCGGAGGATTGCGGATGGCAATCCACGAGGAAATTTACTCAGAATAGTAAGTTCCTATAATCCTAACTTCATTTTTAAAGCATCTAACATCTTTTGAAGCACCTGTATTTAGGGAACTTGGCCCCTGCAAGACATGGCTTCCAGCTCCTAATACTGCTGATGTATCATCTCTTACTTCATCAACTGGCGCCGTATGGCAGGCAACCCGGAAACAGCAAAAATGGCTATTGAAAGCCAATCCCGAAGCCCGCCTTGGAAATGAATATATCCATGACCAATTATTGTCATCATATTCATCAGATCAGTTTCATGAGGGTGAACCACGAGATTCATCTCTCTTTGCGATCGGTGAGTTAACCGATACAAGCGATTCAAAGAAAAACTCCGGTGCGCCGTTGATAGCAACCGTTACTGGTGAGGCTGACGATATCCTTCGTCTGGCTAAACCAAGTACAGAAGAATGGCAATGGGGTGAAGATGACAGTGTCTCACTACGAACTTCAGATATGAAGGAGACAGATGAGTTTATTCTCTACGATGAGGATGAACTTACAGGGCCTATTCGTTATCTAAAATCCGTAGTCGATTCAAAGAGGTATGATCCGACGCGCTGGGTTATCGTCCAAAGAGACTCCGGGACTCGAGTATTTCGGCCGGAATACCGCAGGACGCCGACGATATCCGATTACACTAACGTAGAAATACCGTCTCGTATTGCTGCAAACCCACTGTTCACCCTCTCGAAAAGCCAGACTGGAGGGAATCCGCATTCGGATACGTCGTTCAACCCCGGCATCAGATCGAAGCCGCCTCAATTCGGGCTCATCGATGAATGTGGGTTCTGGAGTATCTGGGATGTCTCTCATATTAGAATCAGAACTGGGAAGCCGCGTGTGAGCCTCAGCAAATGCGGTCATATTGAAAAAGGCGTTTTGAGTCATTTGCCCTCTAGAGGCGCGGGGATGGCACAATGGCACAAGATATTATGGGTTGGCTGTGCGGGGAGCTCAGAAGAGTCGCAGACCTTCGATTTTGAGGAAGATGTGGATATTTCTGAAGCCCAAGGGCCCTTTCCACAGCTTATACGATCTTCAACGTTGCTTTTGTGCAGTCCGAAGCTGGTTAGGCTGCTAGATCTCACAAATAACACGTTTCTCCCCGATCTACCCTTTTTCGGGGAAAGAGGCCAAGACTCCATTTTGGATGTGCATACAAACCTGCAGGACACCCAATACATGTTCGTTCTGACTACATCAAAGTTGTTTGTAGTTAGGATATACTCTACCCAGGAGCAGGATTGGGGTGAAGTACAGAAAAGCTCTGCTATTGTGCTATCAATATCGCATTTCAGAGATAGCTTCGACCGAAGCTTGAAGCTTGCAGTCACCCCAGGAGCGGCATCGTCTAGACATGTCACTTCCCTGATCTTCGTATACTCCAGAAATAACACTCAGGTCGACCTCTATTCCGTCACTATGCCGAAAAAGAACCCCTCTATGGTATCCTATCACCGCGAGGCAGTTTCATTAGATGTCGTTCGTCGGTCGTCGCCAGGCATAGCTCTCCAAAGTATATGTTTTCATCCTGCGCCAATTATTTTGAAATTTCCGAATACGGCGACTAATTTTGCGCGGCGCCTTGTCCGGCAAGAGATTCGATTTTACCAGCTTTCCGCTATGACAAAAGACATGTGTCTCGTTTCTACTCTCTGCACATCAACATCTACATCAACCATCAATCAGATAAAATGTCCGGACCACAGAGTATCTCGGGCTAAAGACCGGTCTAAAGAAAGAAAAAAGTTGTTGAAATATATGACGTCCCATTTTGTTGTGCCGGACGATATCAATGTGTATAATTGTGAAGATGGAAGCGTCCAAGACATGGCGAAAATATTTCATCCGTGGCCAACAATACAAAGGCCCCTTGGGATATTCTACGAGTACATCCGTACGGCTTTTTCTCTCCAGATTAAAAGAAGCCAAGAACAGCCTTCCAGAGAGGAAAACTTTGGTTCTAATCCGTTCGACCACGTTCGTGATGTTATCGGGCAAGCTATTCAGGGTGGAACTATGCCTGCCACTACTCTGTAGGCTTTCTCCATACCTTTTGATGTTTTTAAAGCTAATTAGAACTAGTTTCGAAATGATCGAAGACGTGGCGTTACCAGCTGATTTGAGCCAAGCTACTACCGAATGGGATTTCGAAATAGAACAGCTCGTGCATATTAACCCTGACATAACATTAATGGCATTGAATCGACCACTCAGCCAGGTCACGGAGCCAGCAACTTCACTACAGGGACTCTTTTCTGCTTTTTTCAGTATGGCGGCTGGCTCTGGTTTAAGTGAAGAGAATCAAACCCGGATACAAGAAACAAGATCTACTGTATTTCGACAGATAGCATGTGATGTCTACTTGTCCCTCTTTGGACTAGTTCATCGCCAAATAGAGTCGAGACAGACCCAGCGATCTCTTACCGAGGAGCTAGAAAGCATGGCCATCGACAGTCAGCCAGAAAGCCGCATGGGGAGTTTGTCAAGATCACAGTCCGAGGTACCTGTGTCGGAACCCAATACGCCCAGAGCGGAAAGCCATGGGGAGGATCCAGCCATGGCTCTTTTAAGGTCATACACAGGCACCGGCAAATTTGTACCGGCAAAGCGTACAATGCTCCTAGACAAATGGGAAGTCGGCGCTAACCCTGATACTTATGTTTTCGATCTTGAGAGAAATAAGGAGGTGACTCCCGGAATGCAGAGGAGAGTAAAGCAGCTAGCCCGCGAGAGTCGGAAAAGACGCAGGGCAGAAACACTACTCCAGATACAGAAGGATAAAGAGCCGAATCTGCCGGCTACCCAACCAGCGCTGGACACCCGCTTCTTCAACCAGCATAGCCAGGCTGTTGCATATTCTTCACAGACCCAGGCAATGATGTCAGATCCGTTGCAGACTATGTCTCAGCCAATACCGGGTATCTTTGGTCGAAGAGACGAGCGGCCGAAGAAAAAGGTAAAAAAGCGGAAAGGGGGGTTTTAATAGTGCTTAGATATCAGAGTTTATATAAGTATTTGTTATAGAGTCGTCAGGTGCCTGTCTTTCTAAGTCTTCAAGAGAAATGAGACTTTGCTAGTTTTGAAACTTCAAAGCGTGATATGGATTTCACATCTATAGATATGAGTCATACTTATAACGGATGGTCAGACCGAATTTTATTCTTCTCAAATGTTTGCTCGGACTCAAATTTACGTACTTGGCTTAAAGAAACTTGGGTATATTGATGTACGCCACTTATACTATAGGTGCTGAAGCCTAAGAATATGTATATGTACATTGTCTTAGTAAGAGTATACCTAGGTATTTAAGTTTTGGCATTACCAAAACGACCCAGTCAATTCGCCGCATCTAACCGCATTTCCCAACTACATGCAATTACCCGAACTATAGCTTTCCACCATCAAGTCCCAACAAGCTTTCTTCACTATAAAATCAAGCATTACCCAGAAACATTTGAATTTCCCCAAAAGCCAAGAGCATCTCATTAAACAACTACATGTATCGAAATACCGACTATTAAAATTCAACTGTTAAAATGTCTAATTGTCGTGGGGAACACGAACATGGTGGCCATCATCATGACCATGAACATGACCACACGGACGAGATAGTGCCCACTATGCATCACAGCTTATACCAACATATCATCTTCGACCAAATCACCACGTTGAACGAGACGCATAAGGATTCCGGCAGAAAAATCATCGAGAAGACATGGGCTGAGAGTGACCAGCTGCTCCCGGAGCTCAAGAGCGACGCCGATGAGCAGGTTATTATAAACGTACCGTGAGTATTTTCCCTTTTTTACGCAGAGCGACTCCATTTCATCTATCCATCCCAGCATCAACTCAACTCAACTTACTCACACCTACTACAGATTCACCGGCCAAGTCAAGCTGCACACAATCCTGATACGCTCACCTCCTGACTCCAGCGCGCCGCGCACGCTCAAAGTCTTCATAAACCGGGAAGACGTAGACTTCGACGTGGCCGAGGAAATGAGGCCTACGCAGACGTTCGAGCTGTCGCAATTCAACGGCGTGCAAGAACTGTCTGTTCGCCGGGCTCTGTTCGGCAATGTGCGCCGGCTAGCTCTGTTCTTCGAGGACAACTTTGGCGACGATTCCACGCGAATCTCGTATCTGGGCTTCAAGGGAGATTGGATACCGGTCGGGCGTGCGCCCGTAAATATCCTGTACGAGTCCGCGCCGAACCCAAATGATCACCGGGTTAAGGGAACGGCGGCGTATAGGCATCTTGACGCTGCGTTTAGGAGGGACGGATGACGTGAGGTTTGGGGGGAGGTAGAGAGGTGACAGGCATGGCCACCCCCCACGGGCAAGGACTGGTGATGAAAAGGGGATCAATCAATCAATCAATCAATGGGTAGGCGCCTTTTAGCGCAGAGGGATCACTATACCCACGACATCTACATTACTATTATGAGGTAATCACGAAGTTATATATTACTTCGGTAGGGCAATTCATTCGTTCTTTTACATAAAATCTTCCTCCCAGTTCTCGTCCCTGTTCTGATTGCTCGAGGACTCCATGTTCTCTTCCGTGAACAGGTCGTCGTAAGCGTGGTCCTTCTGCCACTTCTTCTCCTGCCTCTCCTTCATTATTCGGGCCTCTTCCTTCTTCTGTAGCCATATTGTTAAACTGGCATGTTTCACAACGAAATTGATGAGAGGAACTTACTCGTTGTTGTTGGGCAGCCTGGTCTTGCTTCCTTAGCTCTCTACGATGGTCTTCTCTTTCCTGCTGAAGATCGGGTTGTTTCTCCACCTTGGTCTTGTTGAGCCGGTTGATGATGACGTTCTCGCGTTGGACAACGAGAACCTTTTTAACCTTGCGCGGATCCTTGAAGCTCACCTGACCGGCGGCCATGCTGCCGTCCTTCTTCAGATTGGACCAGGGTGTATAGATAATGGTGATATTATCCTTCTTGTTGCCCTCGATGGAGTTGGCCTTGGTAAGCTGCGCTAGGTCTGTCACCAAGTCCTGCGGTATGTTCTCCCATGAGTCACCCTCGTTGAGTCTTAAATAGATATGCGCGCTGGAAAGCTTGTCCACGTGGAACTACTCATAACAACCCCTATCGCATGAGATTCGTGACACTTTCCAAGTTGTAGTTTAACATGTTTAGGATTTTTTTCATACCCTAAGGAGAGACAATATGAATACCGCGTGTTTATTTGGTAAATAAAGGGTAACGACGCTACTTACCAGACGTCTTCTTCCCAACCGTACTTAATCAACTCCTCATCTTTACGATGGTTGTTAGTACGTGGGTGGCATGGGTCCGACTTAGACCAGGGATATAAAATAAATCACCCACTCTCGAATTTGTCCTTGCCGACGTAGACGAACGCTGGAGGATCGACAGTTGTCGATTTGAAGTAATAAACCATTTTGATGCTGACGTGTGAGATATTGCATGTAAGAATAAATTTTATTTCTTGAAAGATTTTACATATGAAGGAATAGAATATACTTTTTTTTTTTTTCTTCAGCAGGCGCAAAGTGCTTTATTCCAGCGCGGGCCTGTAGATCTACAAGGTACCTAATGCTTACCCCTACGTGGAACCGACCAATCGCTGGTACGTACCCCACCTACCGCAGATTCCCCGAAAAAGTTCCCTAGGACCCACCCGACATTTTTCAACTCTAGACCAAAGCTTCAACTATCTCATCTCGAATTGCCATTCCAAGCCGCCACTTTAATGCCTGTCGTCTACTCGGCATACCGAAATTACGAATAGCCAAGGGTTACCATAATACATCTCGAGTAGAATTGGTAGTCGAGCACTAAGCTCCCAGCGACAATGGCATCTCGACTGCCAGCCCGCTGGGCAGCCTCCCTCACCAAGAGTTGCTTGCTGAGCAACACCCGAGTCCTTATTACCGAGCGCCACACACTCCTCCCTCGAACTGCTAAGCGCGGTGTCAAGTATGGCTGGTCGACAGCCAACCCGCGCACAAAACCCACGCGCTTCAATCAACAGAGCGCCGGTCTGCCCGCGCCCACGACGGGCCCCGCAGCGGCCCTAGAGCGCAAGGCGATGTCGACGCCCCTGCGGACGGGTATCCTGGCTACCAAGAAGGGCGTCTCGGCCATGTACAGCGCGAACGGCAAGCGCACACCTTGCACAATCCTGCAGATGGACCAAGTACAAGTCGTCGCTGTGAAGACCCGCGCCAAGAATGGTTACTGGGCTCTCCAGATAGGCTGTGGTCAGAAGGAGGCCGATAACGTCACTGCACCGCAACTCGGCTACTTCGAGGCTAAGGGCATTGCACCCAAGCGCCACCTCTCCGAGTTCAAGGTGCGCGGCGAGGAGGGACTGCTACCCGTCGGCGTGCAGCTGCAACCGGATTGGTTTAAGGTCGGCCAGTTCGTCGATGCTAGGAGTGATAGTCGAGGTATGGGTTTTGCGGGTGGTATGAAGAGGCACGGCTTCGCTGGTCAGGAGGCCAGTCACGGTAACTCCAAGAATCACAGGACGATCGGTACGTCGGGTCCCAGTCAAGGCGGTGGTTCCCGTGTGCACCCGGGCAAGAAGATGCCGGGGCGTATGGGTGGCGAGAGAGTCACCATTCAAAACCTGAGAGTGCTGAAGGTAGACAACGAGACGGGCATCGTGGTGGTAAACGGGCACGTGGCGGGGCCTAAGGGCTGCATAGTGAAGTTAGCCGACGCTGTCAAGAAGTCGCCGCCAGCTGAGACGTTCATCGAGAAGGCTAGGAGGTTGATGTTGGAGCGGAATCCAGACCACGAGACGCAGTTGCAAGTCGCGCGGGAAACACATCTAAACCTAAAGGAGATGAGGAAGGCGGGCAAGCTAGGAGATGCTGTGGCGTTGGCGGCCGCATTGTAGAATATATATACTACATTTGTACCATATACAATGATGATGGACACGTCTCTCGATCCTAATAAAGATCCTAATGAAGAGTATGGCTGGCGTTGCGGATCATCCACCCTGCCGACTTATACGCTGCCTTCTCCGTCACTTCAGGCGCCAAACCAGAAGCGATATGTTCTAATATCGCCTATGAAGTTTACTTACTCATAACCCAAGTTTTTAACAGCTACGTGTAGAGTATTCTACCACCCCAACACAACATTCCTCCCGGGAATCTAACTCCAACAACAGTATCTCAAAGGGGCCATGCAACCCCCTCACTTAAGCTGCTGTCTAAACCCCCTCGTCGCCTCCTCGCGCTCCTCCTCATCCATCGGGAACGCGGGCGCAGCCCTAAACGGATCATCCCCTTCCAGCAAATCGATCTTCCTACCGTCCGGAGTCTCGAGGCTCCACTCGGTAGTCTCGAAGACGCCCTTGGGCGTGGGGCGGAAGCTGGCGAAGCGCATGACGGCGGCGGACCGGGTGCCCTTGACGGGGAAGCGGATGTCGATGCGCCCGCGCAGCTGGTTCATCTCGCCCGCGATCCACGGGATCTGGTGCTTGAAGTAGATCTCGTCGCCGAGGAGCTCGCGCGCGCGCGGGCTCGTGCGCAGCGCGTACAAGGTCGAGGCTACGATGGGGCTCGAGAGCTTCTGGTAGTTGAAGATGGCGACGCTGGAGGCGGCGATTAGGGCGAGGAAGATGGGGAAGGTGCGCGCCCAGCGGAATGTGTTGATGCCTGTTGTTGAGGGGGTTAGTTATGTGTGTTTTATAGGTGTAGTATAATAGAGAGAGACACGAGGAGAGAAAGACGTACTTGGGAGCTCTCGGTCTGGACGTCTCTCCATCAGAGGTCCATCGCCGGGTTTAGGTGCCGAGACCAGCGTCCTTCTTTGGATTTGACTCCTTGTAGAGGCAGATTGATTTCGTAACAGTAGAAGCGCCCTCCGGCGCACTAATCTAGACCACATATTGTTGTCGATTGGACTGATCTTGAGGTTTCCCCAAGATCTTTCGTTCTCCAAGTCAAATTCGAAAGATGCAAAGCTGCATCCCACTTTGGAATCATACTACATCGGTACGTACCTAGGTTGGTTCCGGAATCCGAGGTGGGGCCGTAATTGAGCCACAAGCCTGGTAAGAGGTACCTGACTATGTATTTAAGCCACTTTCAATCTCTTATCTAATCGAATTCTGTTAAACGAAGCTAGGCGGGTCTACCCCTGTTAGGGCACTTCAAAATTTGTAGCCCACCAAATTTCTTTTTCCATTTCCAACTTCCCAGGAAATCGTGAACCTCCGCCAAATCCAACACCAACCTTTCGTCCCTCGGAAATCGACTCTTTCTCGCCAACTCACCCAACGCCCACCGACAAAATGACGAAGGTTAACTCCGGTATGTTTGTTTATACGCTTTTACCAATTCCCTCTCAAATGTGTAATTTGGGGGCTTGACGTTGTCAATTGAAACGATGCGATGCTAACGAAAATTTTTTTTTCAAGGTATCGCCAGCTCGCGACGAAAGTCGAGAAAGGCGCACTTCGGTGCGTCTTCCGGCGAGCGCCGTGTCATCATGAGCGCTCCTCTTAGCAAGGAGCTCCGTGAGAAGTACAACGTAAGTTTTTCAACAACTCCTCCATGATATCCCACACCCGTTTCGACGTGCACTTGTAAACTTTCCTTCTAACACGAATCCGCCCTTAGGTCCGTAGCATCCCCGTCCGAAAGGACGACGAGGTCACCATCGTCCGAGGCACCAACAAGGGCCGCGAGGGCAAGGTCACCGCTGTCTACCGTCTCAAGTACCAGATCCACATCGAGCGCGTCACCCGCGACAAGGCCTCCGGCCAGAGCGTGCCCCTCGGCATCCACCCCAGCAAGGTCGTCATCACCAAGCTAAAGCTCGACAAGGACCGTGAGAACATCCTAGAGCGCATCAAGGTCGGCCGCGAGCTGCGATCCAAGGGCAAGGCTGCTGCCAAATAAGCGGTTTCTTCGGCCTAACACCCCATCCACCTTTTTTTCAATTACTCGGTTGTGCCACCGGCCTGGCCTGGCGAAAGGGGGCGGATACCCGTTGGTAGATAAATGACGAAGCGTCGTACGAGTCGGCGGGAGGAATATCACGGAATATGGCGTCTTGCGAAAGGGTAAAAGCACTCCCCCGGCTTCATCGAGAGGGACATGACGGATCATCGGCGGGGTTTGATTGCATGGGAGCTCGACGATCAAGCATCTAGATGCGGTGGCACACACCCACCAAATGAAAAACATTTGCATGCACACAATGGCCATTTCACAGTTTCTTGTGAAATGTTCCATGGGAGGTTCTTCCCGAAGTCTCGCTCTCTATATTTCTGACTGGCCGTGTTTATGCCGTAATGCGCACTCCGGCGGACTAACCTCTAGGTTACCCTCTCATCCCAATTAAGGGAGTTAGACAGATCTAGGGGAGATAGATGGACGAGGCTTCTCCAGGGTACGAGTCCATTCAGACAGTTATCCCCTCAACGTAAGTGGTCTTTTTTTTTTTTTTTTTCCTAAGCACGCATACATAATTGCAACCGGTTCCCCTCCTATTCGATTTGATGTAAAGCAAATACCGCCGGGATATCTCCGCGTCAACCTCAACCCTTTGGTTTTCGAGGTATACGACTGGCGAAGAGTAAAGCAAGCACAAGGGATATAATAATGAATCACCCCCTTGTTGCTCCGTCGCCTGCAGACTGTCAACCAATAGATAATATCCATGAGGTTGGGAGTTTGATGGTGAAGTACATTTTGTCTTATTAAGAGACAAGATAATTCGTCGTCGTCGTAGAGCTTTATAATTCTTCTTTTTACTAGTCACTACCAGTCAAAATATCATTCAGTTAATAAGAACACTTATCGTAATTACAATGAATGCTGTCAATTATGGGCCGTGAGGCAAGTTATCTGCGATCCTAGTAAAGTATGTCGAAGCAACAATAAAGCAATAATGAAATCTGCAATGCGACGGAGTTTTGCCTGCTTCTCAACCTCAACCACCTCAGTTTTGTCATTATTACACGATACCATCTCCCTCCTCCCTTTCCGCCTCATCAAAAACAAAATTATGTCAAAAGAGAAATTATTACTTCCGCCGAATAAACGTAGCACTCAAAAGCAATGTAGCACATATTTTGCCTCTGCTTTGGTTCTCGTAATGTTGTCTTCGTTGTCTCCATCGAAACACGGAGTATTGTTGCAATCTTGACCATGCGGAAGGATCATACGGGATGATCATACAAGTGTCCGTAACCTCCAAATGGCGACGGAAAACGAAATAGGAAATATTCAGTCGACTGAAATCATAAACAATAACCTATGGTCGACTCCTCGAAGAAATGAACCTAATCATACTAGCATGAGTGTAACAAGATGTTGTTTATAGAGCTGCTGCTTCATTCCTCGTCGCGTAGTAGGCAAAGAGAGGATTGGCGGCAATGATACTGCTTTATTTCTCCCGGCAATGTGCAGCTTAGCCTTCACCAGTCCGAACCAACGACTCCACGTCGCTCGGCGTCACGAAGCATACGTTCCTGGACATCTTTCAACGGATCGTAGTCTGCCGAGCGCGTCTCGTTAGGCGGGCAGTTCTCTCCAACTTTCTCTGCAGATCGTTGTGCGTCATATTCAATACTCTTGTCTCCAGTTTCAGGTGAAGCGCGGGTCGCCATGTTGCTCGTGTTAGAAATTGCAGGCCCAAGAGAGGCAGCAGCATGCCCATGATACTGAGGCAAATATCCCGTAGCTGTGGTCGACGAGACTGTGCTAGGCACTACGGCTCCACTGGTTGGCCCTCTCTTCAGCATGGTTTGCCAGAGATCATTTCCGGACTTGTTGCTATAGAATGTCAGCCTCTGATTCCGCGCCTACGTATCTGTTTACATACCTCGATCTTTCAACGGTTCGTCGGCCCATCGAATCCTGCTTCTTGTCGGCCTCAGATGATGTGGTTGGGGACGGAACCTTGTTGCTCTTAGGCTTATTAGAGAGACCTTCGGTGTTATCACCACCATGTAGTCCTTGAGAAGCAGAATCCTTCTTGGACGCACCCCCTCGGCTAGCATCGTCAGGAGCAACAATCGGAATAGCTTTGCTAATCTTCTGAGTCCCATGGCTAGGACGAAACGGGTCGTTTTCTGTAGGCTGAGTTCGGAAGCCGAAGTCGAGATCCGGTCGGCCAGTTGGTATTGTTGGACGGAGTGTAGATTGGGAAGCCTCAGCACCGCGGGCAGCTTTTGCTGGTGAAGGTGGATAGAAATCCTTACCATCGAACTTTGGTAAGCCGAACCCTACATTCGGAACGTGGCCCCAGTAGTTACTTCGAGCTCGCTTCTCCTCCGCGGTTAACTCTCGCGAATATACGTACTCCGCTCCATGGCCAATATGAGGATTCACGCCTCGGGGTAGGGTTCCAACGAGATATGGACGGCTATGACTATTCGGAGCAAAACTCGCCGACGACGGCTGGGAATTCACAGCAGAAGCGCGGTTGACCGTGTTCGAGTTTGTAGAGAACATGCTGTTCCAGTTACCATTCTGGTCAAACGGCAGCATGCCAAGGGATGGCCATCCAGCAAGTCCATGTGTGCTAGAGAGCCCAGCCTGTGGTCCAAGATTTACCCCTTCCGACTGAGTTGCAAAGGAATGTGGTGCTCCGTCAAATGTAGGCGCAGAAGCAACGTCAGTGTAAGATCCCACGTTCTTCATCGGTTCAGGTGCGGCAAGCCCTCTCCTCATTTTGTCTTGGATAAGTGCTTCCAGCGCAGGGTCCAGACTGAGCGGCGATGTGTTACCTTTATTCGAGTTGATTCCGATCGCCCTCGAGTTTCTGTGGTTACCATGTCTCGAGCTAATTCGCTCAGATGATTGGAAATGCGAGAGGCTGCGGCCCTGATCACCAACGCCGACGGAACTATTCTGAGACGTATTTCCTCCTCGACGGCTTCTAACGCTAGAACTTCCCGTGGGGGTCTTCCAAATTGTTCCTTGTTGAGTTGAACTTGTAGATCCAGTTGGAGCTTGGGGGTAGTAGGAGGCTTCGAAATTTGCCTGCATCTTGTAGTTCTGCTCAAACTGCTGTACGCTTTCTCTCAGCTTATCAGCTTGCTCTTCAGTCCATTTCTCGTCAATCTGGTGCCTGTTGTATTGGAGCTGATCTTCATAGTACTTAAGGGAAGTCTTCAATGCATCAAGTTGACGTTTTGTGATTTCACTCGGTCTAATTGACGTGATGTGAGGTGTAGCTCCCTGACTGGGAGCAGACGTTGGTTGCACTGATCGAGCACCTCCACTAGCAGCGTGGGGGACATTGAAATGAGGAGAAGGGATGGCGGCAGGGCTGAACATTGATGCAGCAGGGGATGGCTGTCCCATTGAGCCGAAAGCGCTCATCTGAGCGCCAACAGAACCCAGATGTCCGACTACGCCAGGCGGGAAACACGGACTTGAGAGCATCATTGGCATAGGCATTTGGCCCTGTACTAATCCATAGGCTGGAGGATAGATCACGTTACCATTATGGTAGAACGGACGGTTCTGCTCGAACTGATCTCTAGGAGTGATCTTAATAGGAGCGGGCCTTGGCTTCTTATCGCCGGCACCGTCTTGAGTCTTAACTTCTTTGGCCGCTTCGTCGATATCCTGCTGGCTTTGAGTGGGAGTGGGCTGCTTACCACCCGAGTGTGCAAAGGGAAGAGTGGGCATACCAAAGGCCATGGGAATTCCGTGAGGAACAGGGTATAGAGGCATAGGCAAGCCCATGTGCTGGAAATATCCCGGAGGGGCAGGGAACTGTAGAGGGATTTGCGCCTGCGGGAACTGATTGGTAGCGCCGCTGGTGGCATGAGGTTTCTCGTCTTTAGAAGTCTCTGTCGAACCCAGTCCATTGGTCGCTGAATGTTCCTTGTCCCATTTTGCGGTGGGTGATACGGAGCCGCGTGTGTTTGGTACGATTCTTCCTCCAGCTGTTACTCGGACGTGAGTAGGCGAAACGACGGCTTTAAAGAATCTTTGGAAACCTTCACTTTGCTGTGCCACAAGTCCTGCGGGAGCAGGGAGCGGTTCTTTTGAGGAGACCTCGGATCCGGTGCGGCCTTTGTATTGCCACTGAGCTCGGTTGTTCTTCTTGCCATGGAATATAATCTCATCACTCTCTGTTGAGGATGACATATCCTCCTTCGACTTCTTCACGTATCTAACTTGGGCAGGCATTTTGCTCGTTAGGTCTTTAAAAATCTCAGCTGCGTTTGTTAGCGTAAAGGCAACAACAAACCAGTAGTGAGTGTTATTATGATGTGATAGAAAGCAGGATAAGGTATTAGGATAAGAATATAGTGGAGGGGGAGAGTTTTGGGTAGTTGAGAAGAATGGGGATGAAAAGAGATGGAGAGAGAAAAACGAAGAGAGGGAAGGAGAAAAATAGGGGAAGGGAGAAAAAACAGGCAGAAAGTGAAGAAAAGCGGATTCGCTTACCAACTTCGTGGTTAGCACATAGCTTGTCCAGTGCGTCTCTACAATAGGTAGTTTTGAGCTGCTGAAGCTCGTCAATGGTGTACTTGCGCGATTCCATCTGGAGGTCGAGGTAGGCGAAGACAAAGTAGGTTTTCGTCCACTCGCCGTGATAGTATCGAAACAGGGTTGGGAAAGTAAACGCCTTGCCCCGGGTAGGTTTCTTAGAGAAAGTTTCGGAGATGAGCTCTAGAACCACAGACAACTGTGGAGGGATTCTGTTGGGGTCAGCAACCCTCTGGGCCTCGAGTTGAGAAAGGATGAATTTGGGTAATATTAAAGGAGATGTGGAGGGAGATGGCAAAGAGTGATCAGTTTCTGAGCTGATAATTATCTGACGAATATCTTTATTGCAGTTGAACCTGAATCTGATAGCGGTGAAAGTGGCTCCTGAGATTGGTATGTCGTGTTCTTGGGCACATCTAAGCTCTCTTTCAAACCGGGCCCTGTGAGGATAACAACGGCGCCCAGACATCTTGTCTGGAGGACCAATGTGGTCCAGCCAGTACTACTGCCAGATGTACAGGAATATGATAGGAAAATAATGAACGGTGTTGTGAAAATATGACGGAGTATAAGGGGAACAAACCGTTAGTGTGCGCAGAGTGCAATAAGCAGTGGCAGTTAGGATTGAAGAAACGGCGTCGAGAATTAAGTGCGCGTCTATGTGGAAGATGCTGAAAGATTTCGGCGCGGCGTGATTGATTGTGAAAGTGCAGGCAGAAAACTTCAAAAGCCCTAGTCGCGTCAACGCGTTTGGTTATATCCGTGTGTATGTATTTTCGGTGTGATTTAGGTTGCCTTGCGGTGTTGTCTAGAAGAAACCGACAGGTGATAACAAACGGCAGCGGTCAGGACGATAAACGGGAGATAGGAGACAGGACTTACATACCAAAAAAGGTACAATCGAGCGAAAGGCGTGAGCAATCAGCAACGGGTAGACATACAAGATCTTTTTGAGGCAGATCTTTAAAGGCTATGCTGTGTCGGAGCATTGATGGAAAGGTAGACAAAGTCGGGATAGATGATTCGGATTGAGGAAGCGTAGCATAAGAGAGTATGTATGAGTTGATATAAGATTTACAACAACCACCAGAACATGGCGGATTGCACTTAACCTACCTACACTTATACTAAGTCTATTTCCCTAGGAGGAAAGGGGTACAAGACCCATACGTACCGTACCCACTTGGACAACATATATCCAGCAGGAGCAGTCAACTGGGAGGTATCCCTATACGTACCTACACATGTACCTACACATGTACCTACACCCATCTTCTGAAGAGACTAGAATTGACTAGGTGGTAATACATTCCAATTACGTATTTCAGACATGAGTATCTACATGTAGGTATGTGCTTTACGTCTTTGACACGTGTATGGATAGAGCGACAGGTTCATCTCAACACGGTTATTTGAAGGCTATAGAGTCACTCTTCCTTTATTACGTGTAGTAACTCATGTCAGACTAAAAGGTAGGAAGGCACATAATAATCTAAGCCAACTACAATTGCCTGCCTTCCCGTATACGTAAATGTAAATAGAGTTATATAAGCCAGTATAACTGCATATGCACATCTGTGCTTGCCTTTGAGTATAGCGTTCTTTCCTACCATGAAACTATGTGAATACCTTCAATGCACAAGGTAGATGGGATAATGGCCAATATACAACTAAATACTGTACAAGGCACGTATATGAAGAGAGCATGTTCTAAATAACGTGGTTCATGTCATTGGGACAAATATGTTATACATAATTCGTACTATCCTTTGTTCGTAATACATTTGTCTATGTCTTACGGAAGCCTCTAGCTTAGATGGGTACCTAACTCAGGCTTTTATATGTAGCTTTGCATTGATGGCTATACACTAGCCCCTATTGTTGTAATGAAAGGGGGGGTGGCTCAAGGAGAACACCCTACATACTATCCAGTCAAGAACTCTTTATCTCTACTCAGGAACATTCAA
The DNA here is from genome assembly GCF_022478755.1 of Daldinia loculata. Lineage (NCBI taxonomy): Eukaryota > Fungi > Ascomycota > Sordariomycetes > Xylariales > Hypoxylaceae > Daldinia > Daldinia loculata. The sequence goes on along the minus strand of NW_026054884.1, from coordinate 272,392 downwards.
TGACCTCTCTAAATGGTCGATTCACATCGTTGAGTATAAAAGAAAGGAAGCGATATGGCTGTCTATAACATGACAAGAATCCTTTCAGGTGGTCATTCCCCCTTTTCCTCTGGAAGACAACAGGGGTCCCCCTAATGAGCATGAAAGGCTCGTCCTATACGTTGAAGGCAAGTATAATAACATACATCAAGTGATTTTTACTGTAGAGGGGCAATGGTTTATATGATGGAACGATCTAGGTCATCTAAGCACACGTCTAATCTTAGTAACCTTGTAAATATTCAAACTGGAGTATGCTAAGCAGATACTAATAAACAACGAGTTGAGTATGACAAACATAATAGCGCTCTCCTAAAATATAGACACATAAGCGCCAAGTCATCAATGGGAATAATGCTGTTCGTGACGCCAAAGTCCTAAGCTAGAGACTTGACAGCTAGACATCCACCGTCTTAAGACGTGTTCATAAACGGCCTTGGCCTAAGAGAAATAACAGCACCAAGAACTCTGCAGGTAGTCAACGCCCCAAAGCCATGATAAAATCGAGCGTATCCTTGCCATATATATACAGGATCTCTCAAAAGCTAGCTGTAAAATCATTAGGAGACATGCGTATACGAGATGAGCAAGAAAGTTACGCAGTGTTGAGTATCTTACCTGCGCCGCTCTCAATACTACCAGACTTCAAGGGACCTTATGTATATTCGTCCCTTGGAGTAGCATATAGTATCTGTCACGTAGTCGTGGAGTGTTGATCATCAGGGTTAGGTGGATTCGGTGTCGGAGGTTCTGGTTGTGGAGGCGGGTTCGGTTTGTGGTTTAGACAGTACGATGTCTCCTTTTCGTTAGCCGTCAATGGCAGGGCCTTTTCAAGCCTAGGCTGCCGACTGCTCGAGTAGAAGAACATTATGGTTCGTAATTTTTGATGAAGGAATCTAGAAATATATTTTGTCCTTTGAACGTTGATAAGTAGCGGTGGCGACGATGATAATGCTATGTAACTAGATTTTCGGTGGCAATCCTTCTTGAGAAAGTAAAATTTCGAGGATAGAAAGGAAATCAGCCCTTTAAAAAGCTCCGTAGCCACACCTTAGAGCCTATCCTCTTCAGAACCAACCCCCACTCCAACCTCCGGGCCGACACAGCTCTAGGTTCTTAATAACTATTGGGTAGGTCCACGATGTCGAAGTGTCACGCCTTCCTTTCTGGCATATAGTTAACAAATGCACGTCAAGTCCCCTATAGGAGATTTTACCGACCCACACACGTGGTGATAGATCGACACTAAATCCTCCTCACGGTTTGGCTCGGTTAGGTGATGGTGTCTTCATCTCAAGAACAGCTTCAGAGACTACTGGCGGGTGACGCCCTAGTGCATAGGTTCCCGAGCGTACCCGCGTAAGCCGCTTCCTTTTGCCTTGCTATTCTTGATAAAAAGCTTATGGGCAGGGGTTCCAAACGACCGGTGCTACCTCGTAGCTTCTAAATCAAGGTCACCATGATCACAGCTCATTAGGGAAATCGTGACAGTGCACGCATGCTCCCACGCCGCTGACCTCATTGCAACCATCCTATAATAGATGTCCGGTGACGTTTGGTGGGTTACGGCATATGTATAACAAAAGGCTGATATCAGCGAATCGTGACCCAAGTTCCACCTGATTTTTGGCGACAACTGAACCACTCAGCCAGAGGCTAGCTTGGATTGGTTGGAGATGCCCATCTGGCAAGTTTCGGAGAACCGAAGCCGTGCCCCAGATGAGTGAGCAGCAGAGACTCCAGGGTCTGGGCGCAGCAACAACCTGGATGGGCGGGCAATATCGACATCTACTACATCGGCCACGGTGAATCTGACTGACTGACTGACTATTTAGCCCAGAGTAGGTAGTCTGGCCTTATGCCGTGCCAAGTCGTGTATGTTTCAGGATAACAATTTGACCGGACCCTCGCAAGATCGCCAGGGCCAATGCGCGTCTTGTGGGCTACAGAACATCCCGGCATCGCATTGCGGGAGGTCTCGCTAGGCTCTGCACGCCAGGCGGGTAGTCTAATATCGAGTCAGCCGCATCCCGGGGAATTGGCCGTCAGAGTTAGACGAAGCGGCCTGTCTTCTAGAACCCTTCTCTAGGTAAACTTATAAAGCTCTTAGCTGCTCCTAGTTCAAGTCGTCGACAGCTACTTGCCGTGCTGGAATTCATCCGGACGTAGCACAGCATGACGCACTCGTTTCCAAAGGGAGAATTCACCTTATCCCTCATCCCAGTTAACTCGGCTAGGTAACCCGGAGCTCTTCAAGCGTGGACATGGGATAATCGACCTAGCTAGCATGGAGGAGCATAAGAGGGTCTGAGACCTGGGATTCTTGGAATTCGTCAAGCGCCATTGTTGGTCGACTCGGCAGTTCCGCAAGTAACTGAGTGTCACATAAGATAGTCACATAAGATAGGTCCACGGGTATCTCAGTAATAACTCAAAAAGAAGTAAATAAGTACCTAGCCGGCGTATGCACGATCAATGTATAGGTATGTACGATGTATCTTGTAGGTATCACAAAGACCGTCACGAGTCATGTTTGCATTTACATGCAATTGTCAATATTCGTACCTGAGTACCTGAGTACATCGAATGTATGTGGGTAGTAGAAGTGGATACTTGCACGGGGGTCACGGGCAATTCGGTTAACCCCTCTTACCCTTTCTGCGGGCTTGGGCACTTACACTAGTCTCTATCAGATTCAATGGATCGATTCGGACAGAAAGACCTGCAAGACTTTGCGCTTGGATTATATTTTGGCTCACCTCGGCGGGGGATGACCCACATCTCACGTCTCACGAATTGTGTGTCTATGTACATGTGTACATACCCAACACAGAGATAACTAGAAGTACCGTCCTCATCAATTGTGAGATCTATTTCCCTGTAGACCTATGGCTATATCAAGCTAGACTCAGGGTTTGTGATAGGCTTTAAGATAATTACATAGTACACCCTACGATCAAACTGACCAATCCCGCAACCCCTCCATCTTTTACTGCATTCCAAGGTTTAGTCCCGCACTAAGACTCGCTAAGCTGTTATGTACGTAACCGAAAGCGTAGGGCTGCGTTATAATCCAAGCAACTAACCTAGACAAACTCCGGAAGATCGAGTCTACATAATAAGTTAGAACAATCTTTACTACAGTCTACATATCACTTGCGTGCCTCGGTTTAAGCTCATATAAAATCGACCCTTGATGATTTTAGCGTAAAAAGAACCCCTCTAATATTGAGAAGTGACGCCACTGCCGATAGGAAAATGGACATCTCTCAATCCTCGATCGAATCCTCTATATCTCTAACATCTCACAATCTAAAAACCGGCGACTGAGAAATATCCTGAGACGTGCACAAGCACAATCTAATATAGCACTTCGCTCCGAATTTGAAAAGGACTTACTACTCCTTTCGGCCATCAGGGACCTAAAGCGGGAAACCGAGGGATTCTTAAGACATCATCGCAATGGCACCGCTGACTCCACACTGGGACCAGCCCTCGCATCCTGACATCCAAGATGTGATTATCAACGCGCATGAGTTTACATCTAAAAGCCTGTCCAAAATCTCCCTACCTCCTTTCGGTCTATATGCGAAACTGGACTTTCCCCCGTGCACCTTCGCCGAGTCCCCGACCTATGCCACAGTCCAGTGCGGCCGGGACAAGCACCTGGACCTGAACAGCGACCTGCTGTATATCAACCACTCGTGCGAGCCGTCTCTCATCTTCGACACGGCTAACTTGAACGTTATCGCGGGGCCGAACGGCCTCAAGGCCGGGGAAGAACTGACCGTCCGTCACCTGCATACCCACGCCCGGTAAGCCCATATCTAGCGCCCCGCAAGAGCTTACCTCTGCCATAGTTCTTCTACCCGTCTACAGAATGGGACATGGCCCAGCCCTTCGACTGCCTGTGCGGCAAGCCGACATGCCGCGGGCGTATCAGCGGCGCGAGGGACATGGCCAAGGCACAGCTTGAGGGCGTCTGGCTGAACGGTCACATCCTCCAGCTCCTCGAGGAGCGAGATCTCCGTAATGCGGGTACCGGCAAGGAAACTGATCCTGAAAATGGCACTAGTACTTTAGCCGGTCGTGATCCCTCGACGGAAGTAGGACCCCCTGAGGATCTCACTACTCAAGCGCTGAGAGATGCCTTGAAGCATGCTGAAAAGGTCGTTGAAGCCGCCAGGAGCGCTCTACAATCGTACCTTGGTCCAAGGGCACTATTGACTCACAACGGGGAAGCCCGTGGGAAGAGGGGCAACACGGATGCCAGCGGACTAGCTGGCCTCGGTGGAGCTAATGCCGCCTTAGTCTCCGGCCTAACGAGACGCGGCATCACGTCACGGGAATTGAGCGGCGAGATGGGCGGAGATACTATTGCAATCTCAAGCTCGTAAGAGACAAATCATGTCCTTAGTTGTTTAGTTCGGTTGCTTCTCTCTTTTCGAATTCAACATTCTCGTCTTTAAGTCAGCTCTCAACAGCCTGGCCTGTTTTGAAAGATAGCACTCACCCAATGCCCTAGTTAGAATCAGGGCAAAACGCTCCCTAGAGATATGTATTGGTTATAATACACCTGCATCAACTAGCAGGACTTCAATACAAACCTACCAAGTTCTAGTCTAACAGATCCGCAACGCGCAAACTCCATGCTATCGTGGGCATTTGGCCACGGCCAATACACTCGAGCCTAAATATACATCTATTGCCACCCGTACATATCATTAATGCCTCATATCTACTCAATTAGTCCTCTTCGCTCTCATCGTCTCCCCAACGAAGCCAACTAGATCCCCGTCCTCCAGATTCACTTCCCACGCCTCCAGCATATTTACTCTCCTCCTCCTCCCATTTAAGCCTCTCCACCCTAGAACGTGCTAGGAACGCCTTAGCAAATCGCCAGGCCTCTGTGTCCGCCAGATTCCAGGCTTCGATAGCACTCCGGACACGCTCGTCCTCTTTAACCTTGCTCTTCATCACTTCCCGCGCCCTATTCAGGAGGCTCGGCTCACGCAAGAGGTCATCATCAGAGGCGATCGGCCCATCTGCCGGGTCGTGCTGGGGTTTCGGACGACGCTCCGGGCCTGGAACCGGGGTCTCCGACTTCCCATCGTCAGTCATGTTACTCGGGATTTCGAAACCGAACCACCAATCTAGGTCATCCGGAAGTGACTCTTTCTCGGCCGTCAACCAGAGGGAGTGTGATGCTGCGTATTCACCAGCCACAGCATCCTTGAATTTAAGCACGCGCATCGACCCGGGTATGCCCGTGCCCAGAAGCTCCTGGAAGACGAGGTAGAGCCACTCGTCACGTCTTTTGATCTCTCGTCTAATATAGGCAATATCCAAATTGTTTCGAAGCGTGTCCAGCGTGCGTAGTGTATACGGGTGTGGTACTGTTCCTATGGTATACAAGTCCGTATTGTTCTTATAACGCGCTGGGGTCGAAATCTTCATAGGGTGAGAGGACACACAAGGCGAGCATTTTGGAAGATTTGGCGGGCACGATGCTGGCATTGGACTATCACTACAGATCGCGAGCCTAGTTGCCAAGTCTAAGGCTTGCTCGATCATGTGCGTAGTGTGAGTTGGCATGGGCTTGAGGACTGCTATACCGCTGCTAAAAATATCCTGCCAGGTATTATGTAGGTGAAAGTTAATAAGGTTGTTTAAGCTCTTCATGCCATTATCACGATCCGCTGCGACTTCTTCCGCGATCTTTTGGTAGGTCTTCTCGATAGTCTTAGTATCGTAAAATGCTAGCGATTCATGAGACGGATCAACGCGGAAGGTTTCGCTAGTAACCGCAGAAACCACGTCCTTAGCAGATTTACTCTTGGGGTCTCGGAGCGCTTGAACAATGACGTCGGCGACCTGGACCTTGGGACCAGCGAATAAAGCATTATCAATATCCTCCCACCTCGTTAAACCCGGATACTCTCCTCTTCGTAGAAATGAGAGCAAAGGATCCTCGTAAGCCGCCATAGGGAGTAACAGATGATGTGCGAGAAGTCCGCCGCCCATATTTTCCCATGCAAGCCAGCGCATCATGTCTTTCTTGAAACTTGGCTCCACATCCAATCTCTGAAGCTCGTCATAAAGCGGATTATTCATAGCCTCTGCCGCGCTCAGGATGATCGGTTTAAATCCTTTAGCCCACCAGGCGCGCCTCCATGTCAACAATAGCGCACTATCAGCTTCCTTTGTAGGTGCGTCCCGCTGAACAGTGGTATCGTAGTAGCAATAAATAGGAGCCCTTTCCTTCAGAGGTGGGAGGAGAGATCGGTTCTCGTCCAACGTGATAGACGACGAAAAGGGATTCCTCCAGTTCCAATTTGAATACCATGAGCTTCCCCCATATGTTGAGTTCTTCTGTTCCGCAGGCTTGTGAAAAGCCGGCCGGAAGGGGTTCAATATACTTGACGAGATTTTATCCTTGTATTTCGGTATGGAGAATTTATGATCGGCAATCGACTTTGAAAGACTTGGCCCAGTCGGAATCGAATTGGGCAGTGTAAAAAGGAGGGTGAACAGGGCGAATAAGCCGAGGAGGACGAGGAGGAATGAGATTCGTCGCGGACCTATTCGTAGCCCCAAGGCCGAACCGTGCCCCCTCATATTGCGGTTGAGGAGACGATGCAAAGGTTGACCGGCCAAAAAAAAAGGTAACAAACTAGTCAAGAGAAGGTTAAATCGTTATAGAATTGAGCGCGAGCTGCGCGATGATACTTGAACACGAGTTGATGAGGCTACGCGTGCTAGCATGGACTCTAATAGGTATCTCGAACAAAGGAATGGAAGAAATTGGGAAAATTGCACACTTGAACTATTAAACTAAAGTTATTTCATGACTTCTTAAGGTCCTTGCGCAAAAAATCGCGATCCTATCTCGCGTCCGGACATCCCCTATAATGACGAAGGAGGGAATGTTGAAATGCTTCGAGGAAACTTTCAAAGTAAAACGGTCGAGTTGCGCAACTTGCATAGATTGCTCTTATCCCTATTAAGAGTTTCCACATTGGTGGGGGAGTACCTAGGCAGGAGCCAACCTTAATCTCAATCATATGAACATGTGGCTAGTGGTTGTGGCTGAGTATCTACTATGTACATACCTAAGGTACCTAAGGTCACGACATCGAGCAAACAGCCCACGAACCACATCCAATAAACCCCTTCATTGAGTAGTTGATATTTCTAAAAACATCCTTCATAATTCTAGAGCATGATATCATTACCATGAAGATATTCATTTCCTTTAACTAGCTAAAGCGATGAACTCCCTAAGTTCAGTTTACCAAGTTAAGTCATAAACACCCCCTTTTCCACTTACTCAGCATAGGAGACATGATGCTAAGGATATCATTATTAAATACCTACCTACCCACCTATAAGTAAATTTAGGCTCTATTTATTCAGAATAATCAAGCTCGGATCTAGAGAAAGCTGGTAGCGCATCTATCAAGTATGTAGAAAATCCATGGCACCTAAGTTAGGGGCTATAGTTGCCTAACCCTTAAAAATAGTAGAGATATTCCAAACTTTGACAGTATATTTACCAGCCTCAAATCTACTATTTTAGTTATATCTTCTGCAAAATACAGAGTCAAGGAGCCCCCTAGAGTTCCAATATAGTATATACCTCATAGATACCTGTTAGGACGTAGGAGTTCATCGGTTTATGATAAAAATGGCTTTCATCTGGGTTTCAATACCAATCCGGCAAATGCTTCATATTCATAAGGGTATGAAATCCTCATTAAGTAGGAATGCCTTACCTCATATAACTATCCTAGGGAGGTCATTTCCCCTAGCGCTTGCATAACAATACTATCACATATAAGGTGCAATTGCTCGTTAGCAATTATGGCGTCGTTTTTGCGACAAATACCGTATCAAGAGACAATATGACTACCCTTTAGGGTAGTTGCTAGGTAGGAGGTCTACGTAAGGAGGCCATCCCTTCCTCCCTCCCTCCCGATATCCTTAGTAATTGTATTGGTTAAAACAGCAACTAACACTTATATACTACGATCTAGCTACCCACCTCTGACTCTATACATCTACGTTCTCTATCATATTGTTTATTTATATATTCGAGCCAAGTGTTTACGGATATTTAAACCGCTACACTCTCGATTAAAGGAAAGCGCATTCCCGGTCTCGGTAGAACTTGTGATATCTCCAAAAGTTATTCACAGCCATTTGAGATTCAACCAGAATCAACAGCTTTCATGCTCTTTACACTAAGATTTTCCCCTACCGGATCGCAAAGGCCGCCTCTCAGCTATATTCAGGCGAATTCGGATTTGCGAAGTTTCTACATCTACCCTCTCAGGAGCCTTCTTATAAACCACCTCTCCCCGAACTTACCCTACACGATTCGCCAACCTCCACTCTAGACTACCACCTACACCCCACGCTACCACTACTAGCTAGTGTGAAAGCCCTATACAGAGTAAGAGCCGTCGGCCATGAGACCTTCCTATTATCTCTGCGTAATTACTACAGGTTAGGCTAGAGTGGCAATTTTAACCCAATTCATTCATATCCCCCACGCATAGGACCTTCAAGTATTACCATACAACCCAATCACTACTAATCGTCGACCTTTCCGTGTATAAAAACAGATACATACCTTCTTAATTAATCATAAGCCGCTAAATCCAGTTTATTACACTTCTCAATGAATAATAAGTCAGCAGTATTGGCATTTCAATCCACGCTTTCCTCCCATGAGTTAATACAAGCTAGACTCGCCAAAAATTTAGCACGACGCATGACTTACCATCCTACACCTCAAATCATCTTTCATCCAATATAGGTCAACATGGCGGGCCTTCTAAACGATGCTGCCTTATCCGCAATAGAAGGCATTATCAAGGAGCAACTAGAATCAAAGCTCTTAAATCTCGACCCGGACCAAGTCATTAAAACCCTACTACGAAGGCAAGACAGCGAGGATCTTCGCCATAAAATACTCAGTCAGCTAGATAAAGACAGCCTAATGGACATGATCGAAACAAGGGAGGACTCTAACACTATCTATGTAGATATACTGAAGAGGATCCTATCCAAGGTACCCACACCGAGCCATATTAAGCAGGAGCATTCCAGAAACGACACTTCAATTAGCGAAGCGAATCCCCCAGAAGCCAACATCGAAGCTGACCAGACATCGCCACCTAACGAATTAGATGAGACCCAGGGAATACAAATTCCCGATAAGGAGGGGCATCCCTTCGTAAGCTCTCCAAATTATTCTAATACCGATATATCGGCTGAATCTACGGACCATAAATTTGCGACTGAGGAGAATAATGATAGTAATATCTATGACTACACTGCATGTGGCTTGGCATTCGAGTCTCAAATACCTCATCTAGATGCGTGGATCCCGATGTTCATGAGCGAGGACGAATTCTACCGCAGTGGACCAAGTGTCGAAGAAATTCGGTCAGCAGTAGATATGGGAGGGATATCTGATCGCCTCTTCATATTCATCAAGCTATTGAACCCGCCCTATCTATGCTGCCGTGCTGAGCAATATCTACATTGGGCAGGATCGAATCGCACATATGTCCTCCCTAAATTAGACACTATACCAGACATAGTGAAGGCGTGGAATAAGGGAACCAACCAACGAATAAACCATATAGCCAAGGCCTTTATAGCCGTCAAGTGCTACAAGAAGTCTATAGAAGTGAAAAATACCAACTTTCATGAGCACCAGTCTTCGGCTGACTCTTCGACTGATTTAGAATCCAGTGAGGAGGATACACCCCAATATATAATCCCCCAGCTCCTTCAGGCGGAGCCCAAGAAAGTACATATCGATGAACAAAAATGGCCAAATATAATCGAGTATGGAAAGAGACTTTCATCTCTCTTGGAAGATTTCGGAGGGCAGCCATTTCTCTCCATATTCCCCTTAGCAGAGCTCGATTGGCACATGAGCTTTACGTCACTAGTCAATAGTCACGCCATCCAGCATATTTGGGAGCCCCTGAGGAGCCTCATGAAACAAACCGGGTTAGGCCAGTTCTTCCGTTCATTATCGCACGCAGTTGGTGATATATTGCATCGCAAATTGCTAGGAGAAGATATTTCATCCCTTGACTTCAGGGACCGGCTAGCATCAGTCTTTGACGAGTATTCTTTAAAAGGGATACTTTCGTGCTCTCCACGACCGACTTTATTACCCCCGTTTATTGCACCAAGTTTAACATCGCTTGTCTATTGCGGACAAGTGACAAGTCTTATACAATTAAACTCCGAGTCATCGCTCTCGCCGAAATCGTTACTTGGACTCGTGGACGGAGTATTGAGTGAGGATATAATTCGGCATTTGATACAGCAGAGATTGCCAAACGACTGGACTATCCTGGGGCGAAGCGAGATGTCGAAAGTTGCAAGTGAGGACTTGTTACTACACAGTTTCCGAGGAATTATCATTCCCTTGTGCATAGACGATGGGTGGGTTCTTATCTGTTATGAAAACCCAAAGCGTACTAAGGTTGCCTATCCAATTACCATTATCAATCCCACAACCAGTGATTATAGATTCCAAATAGTTCTGGGTTTACTTTCAAAATGGATACCGGAGCAAGAAGATTGGGTTCCTAAGGACATCACGACACAACACGTCAAGAACGTGAAATGCCAAGCAGCGTGTGAGAGAGATAGCGGAGTACATATTGTGCTCAATGCAGTAGCTATGGCGAATTCAGGGGTTCTAGAGACCCGACCACTGGATAAGAAAGTGTGTAGGGCACTCTGTATGAGATATTTTATTAACACGCTGAACGAAATGCAGCAAGCGGTTTCCAAAGCAGCCAGAAAGCGTGCTGGGGAGGATAGAGTTTAGATTATGGTCGATGGTAGAAGATATCCTTTAGATCTATGTTGAGTTGATCGCGATAGCACGTTTTCCATTCAATATAATCTCGAATGCTTTCTCCCATCAGCAAGCCTAAAATAACGCTGTAAAGCTATCTATGTATAGCGTATAACATTCCAATATCGAGTAAAGTAGTAGCGCGGATATATTTAGAGGGCGTATGTTAACTCACAAGGCTGTACCTCTCTAATGTAGATCTATTTATCCTATTCCACTTTATCAAATAATTGACCTTAAGTTAGGAGATAGAGTGCGGTTTCTAAATGATTGGAATGCAACATTGCAGGAAAGAACTTAAGGGGAGCATGAGTTACATAAAAGTACTTAGGTACACATCATGGGGCTTGGTTCTAATTGGTCCGGGATACATAGGTACTTGTCTTTTTAGCTACATATTGGTCACGTGGGATTTTGACAGCCCACAACACTGAAGCGAACTTTACAAAATTTAATTGTTTCGGCCCCTCCACCTTCACACATCAACTACAACTGCAACGCCAACATCACAAATTAGACAAAATGGCTCCCGCAGCGACTGGCGCGAAGAAGCAGAAGAAGAAGTGGTCGAAGTATGTATCGCATATGATGAATTGATTTTAGAGGATATCTAGCTAACTTTCATACCACAGGGGCAAAGGCAAGTACTACGCAATTTCGCGATGAGCGTCGTTCGAGAAGCGATTACACCATCTCGCGCGCGACGAGTCTCGGGGTATTTTGGGCTGACCTGTTTTTAATATAGTCAAGGACAAGGCCCAGCACGCCGTCCTGCTCGACAAGACCACTTCCGAGAAGCTCTACAAGGATGTTCAATCATACCGTCTCGTCACAGTCGCCACCCTCGTCGATAGGCTAAAGATCAACGGTTCGCTGGCACGAAAATGCCTGAAGGATCTTGAGGAGAAGGGCCAGATCAAGCCCATCGTCACCCACAGCAAGATGAAGATCTACAGTATGTTTAAGATGGCCTCGAAGAAGAAAAGCCGTATGCTAATCTCGTTTGCAGCCCGAGCTGTCGGTGCCTCGGACTAAACCATCACTCTCACGATACCATGATGAAGATGATATTCGGCCGACAGTCGACAATAGAGTTTGACGGGCCAGATGGATCGCGGATACGGCTTTGATGGATTCAGGCATTTGGTCCTCGGCGTAGCATTGGGACGGTTATGGTTCGGAATTTCGCTTGCAGTTGCATTCAGATAGGGACCGAATGAGAAACCCCGATGAATCTGCGGATATATTTTCGTCTGATTTACGTACTATCGATCGCTGTGCTATAAACATTCTTGCTGTCTACGCGTATAGTAGTAATTCTAGGCCTACGATGTCTTCCAATCCTTAAGCTCCAGCAAAGAAAACGTGGTTCTTCATAAACATGAACTAGTCGAATCTATAAGCAAACTGGCGGCTAACAGTCCGCTAACCTTGGAACCTACTAAACAATAAACCGGAAGCTACCCTGCCTTAGGTACCTATTAGAGCTGTGGAGGAGTCTGTGATGCATATTTGGTAGCACAAACAGATGTAGGTATTAGCAGGCGTCATTCCAATTAGGAGGTAATTATACACTAGAACTTCCATATGTATTGGAAGCACTCAGGTACCTATCAGGTACCTAGGTAGGTTACACAGCTGGGGAGGAGGGTGTGGGAGAGAGTTGTTGGCTAAGCCAGTATAAGTTGTTCTATCACAAAACCTATCAAGCCCTAATAATATACCCAATAGAAAATATTGTAAGTGAGCGTCATATACGAATCGAGCTAGAATCATCTCGCCTCATAAGTCGGTCTGTACGTAATCAAGTTTCTACCTATAATAATGGCACGTATGTAGATAAATTCCCGATCCTCGCCCAATAGAAATCAAATCTGATTAATCTCTACAGCACATCTAGGTCATCCGAAATGCGGCGTGGCAGCCGTGGGTACTACTTGGGCATGTGTTAGGTACCGTGTGTCCAAAGTTGCAGCCGACCAGCCAGGGGACCACCGCTTCTTGAGCCGGAAACTTGACTCGGGGAACGGGAAGAAGATCAAAGAGACCCCTGAACGCTGAACGCATGTGGGTGAACACCCTGACTCTCTTTTACCGACACTCGGAATTTAGCTAGCCAAAACTCTCAAAATCTAGATGTGATCTGCACAGTGCACACTAACTAATAAAGCGCAGTTTTTTTTTGTGTGTGTTCTTTCATCATCTAGATCTTCGTCGTTAGACTATCTTTATTATATATCACGAATTAACGTAACGAGGTAAAATGAAGAATGAAGGATAGATATATATCAACCTACTAGGATAAAGCATTGAAGAGTAAGCCGAAACTACCTAGGTAGGTAGGTTAAATAGCTCGCATCTGATCTCTAAAAGTGAGACTCCACGTCCAGGTGATGAGGATCCTTTGGCCTGAATTGGCCGTCCCGAAATTGTCCGGCAGAAAGTTAGCGGTAGGTCAGTTTTTCGCTAGACAACCATTTTATGGCAGGCGCCTAGCTGCCAGGCTGCCCAAGCAAGTGCAGGTTACTTTCACTGCTCCAGCGGACATTTAGGGTAGTTACTTCAGTGAATTTTTAGCATACTAGATCCATAATTGCACGTGACATCTACTGGTCTCGGGGTAACCGCTAGTTTAGAAAGCGAGGGAAGGGTCTCAGTGCAGTTTTAGCGGCGGGTCCGGGAAGAGTCGCTAGAAAAAGCTGGTCCATTTGGCAGTTACCCGCAGCAATTTTTTTCCCTCCCCCCCAAAATATTTTCTGCAGACCCAGTCGCAGTAGAAATATTTCGCTCGACGCTCTCCGTCTTTCAACTCCTCTCCATCTTCTCCTCGTTCACTTCTAATCTCCACTCACTTCTTCTCCTTTCAAAGATCAGGAAGTCTTTGAACAGCCGACAAGATGTCTGAGCAACAGAAGGTTTTGGGCATGCCGGTAAGTTATAATTCCATAACCATCAAATCCCTCGCTCGGACAACGAGCATTGGCCTCCTCTCCACCATCATCTAGCCATCGATACCTCTCGCGCATGCCATCGACGGCTTCAATTGCTTTTTACGAGACAATTGAAGTGGTTTTCGAGTAATTTCGAAATGGTCTGCTGCTTATCGGGATGATATCTGGCACAAAATGGCTGGAAAAGAGAGTGCTTGGATTTTTATGCACCTTTTCCCTCACTATCTACCTCAACAATGAACTTAACTAACGGACATCGCAGCCCTTCTTGGCAGACTTCTTGAGTACGTCACACTGCTTTTGCAATTAAATCCAACTGGCATCCCCGCCAATATATCGATATCCGATGCCGCGTGATATTGGTTGTCATGCGTGATAATTGTTGCTAACTGGTTAATTAGTGGGTGGTGTCTCCGCCGCCGTCTCGAAGACTGCCGCCGCTCCCATCGAGCGTGTCAAGCTTCTTATCCAGAACCAGGTATGTTGATACGTAGATCACATTCAGCCGCAAAAATTTCCCCATTGGAGTTATCTAACTCTAGCTCCACAATACGTACATGTGTCTTCACATGTCTATTTGGCAGCACAGGGCTGGATTCCCTTCGTAGTAATGACAGTGCTGACAAACTGAACAGGATGAGATGTTGAAGACTGGCCGTCTGGACCGCAAGTACAACGGTATCGCTGACTGCTTTCGACGAACTACCGCCGATGAGGGTGTCTTGTCCCTATGGCGTGGTAACACTGCCAACGTTATCCGATACTTCCCCACTCAGGCCTTGAACTTCGCTTTCCGTGACAAGTTCAAGAAGATGTTCGGCTTCAAGAAGGAGCGTGACGGATACGCCTGGTGGATGGCTGGTAACTTGGCCTCCGGTGGTGTAAGTTTTATTGAACACTCTAAGTTTCGTTTACGGATGCTGATATTTATATGTTAGGCTGCTGGTGCCACTTCGCTCCTTTTCGTCTACTCTCTCGATTACGCCCGTACCCGTCTGGCCAACGATGCCAAGAACGCTAAGAAGGGCGGTGAGCGTCAATTCAACGGTCTCGTTGACGTCTACCGAAAGACCCTCGCCTCTGATGGTCTTCCCGGTCTGTACCGTGGCTTCATGCCTTCGGTCGCTGGTATCGTCGTCTACCGTGGTCTTTACTTCGGTCTGTACGACTCGATCAAGCCCGTCGTCCTGGTCGGCTCTCTCCAGAACAACTTCCTCGCCTCTTTCATCCTCGGTTGGTGTGTCACCACCGCTGCCGGTATCGCCTCTTACCCTCTTGACACTATCCGACGTCGTATGATGATGACCTCCGGTGAGGCCGTCAAGTACAACGGTACCCTGGATGCTGCCCGCCAGATCGTCGCCAAGGAGGGTGTCAAGTCTCTGTTCAAGGGTGCTGGTGCCAACATTCTCCGTGGTGTTGCCGGTGCTGGTGTGCTGTCGATCTACGATCAGCTCCAGGTTCTCCTCTTCGGAAAGGCCTTCAAGGGTGGTTCCGGTTAAGTTAAATTCCCTCATACCTCATAGACGGGAGAGGCGTGGTGGTGTAATACGGTGGATAGGCGACAAAGGGCCGTTGATAAAAAGGAGCGTGACGGACGCTCCGGTGGAAAGTTGTTACAGGGCATCACTCATTGCCGTGGCGTTCTGGAACAGCTTGATTTTGCGGATTTTACTGGCAGACAGGGCACACATGTCTCGCATCGTCTTGTCAGCTAGTTGCCCGCTGTAATTTAGATCCTAGGCAATTCCTTTGACTGTATTCTTTCTGCTTTGCGTCCTACATCCCCCTTTCCTCGGTTGCGTGGACCTGGCTTTTTCGGTTGCATACAACTCATAGACTTCTGAATGCAGGTGATCCTTTTAACTAATACCCTATGCATTACTTGTATGTGTGAATACCAATTTTTGCTTCGTAGACAAACCCTTACTATTACGATGATAATTTTACTGTAACCAATTTCTGTCCGCCACGGGAAATGATTCGGGTAGTTGAAATGGACATTGCAATTGAAGACGGAGGGGGCAGGTGGCGAGCAGCTGTATCAAATCGCGGTGTACGGAGTTTTGCAAAACCTACCTAAATAATGTTTATAGTGTTGCTTACTTTTTATACCCCAGCGTGCACTTCTTTACATCTACCTACCGTTGTTTTGACCTTAGGTACCTACCTAAACACTTGCAAGAGCCGGATTGGACAATGCCCCCAAAGCAATCTACAAGCGACGCTCGCGGTCGAGGCTCTTCTGGACCGGCCAAAGGTCGGGCTTCCGCCTCTTCTACTTCTGGTCCTTCCCGAGCGCGCAAGCAAGCCCAAGCCACCGCTTCAGACGCGAGCGACGCGGATCCGTTTGCGGAGGACGAGCGGTCGCAGCAGCGACGAAGGGCGCAGGATACGATGGACCTCGACGAAGACGAAGCGGAAGAAGAAGAAGAGGAGAGGAAGACGATACCACCGGAGCTGCTGACACATGTGCTGCATCAGTTCTTCGAGAAGGACGGCACGAGGGTCTCGAAGGATGCGAATGCGGCGATTGCGAAGTACATGGATATTTTCGTGCGGGAGGCGATTGCGCGGACGGTCGTAGAGAAGGAGAAGGGGTTTCTTGAGGTAAGTTCGTTCGTCTAGGGTGTATTGGTGTTCTGGGTGATGTGATGCTGATGGTAGATTAGGTCGAGGATCTGGAGAAGATCGCGCCGCAGTTACTGCTCGATCTTTAAGGGCTGCGAGTAGGACATTTTATCCTGCTACGGACACACTTTTAGCAGTATCTGCATTGTATTGATTCGGTGCAGATGATCTGTGACGGGATCATGATCAATGACGATGAATATGGTATGGACCAGCAAGTATGCTTGGATGAACCAATCCTCCGGATCGATCTACAAAGCCGCCGTCACAGAGATCTTGGCGTTTCTTCTGCTAGCTAAGTTTCTCGTGCTAATAGTAGTTCGCTGAGGACTCCGTTCTCGAAGCCTAAGGGATTAGAAACACGCCGTACTGTCGAGACCAAGTAGGCGGCATCATCATCCTCCACGGCTTAGGTCTTCATTCTATTCTACCCCTTCGAGGACAGTGCCGTCTATCCATTCTACAACCCTTTTGCTAAAGGGCATGATATCAAGGACAGCTTTGCTATGGACATTGGGAGATAGCTCGACTCGGGACCAGGCGAGAAGATGTTAACTAGCTGAATATAGATATCTTTTCGCCGAGCTTCAACACTCGCAGGCATTTAAAACATCAAACCCGTGAAATAAGGAATCTCAAAACGGGAGCCACAATTTGTTTCGAGTGCCTTACGCGGAATCCAGGAACGCTTCACTGCAGTAAGATCCATTTCGCCAATATCCCATCAGTTATGAAATTCTCGATCCCAATATTTTTTGTCTTTTAGCGTTTCGGCCCCTGAAAAACTCGGAAGATTACTAGGTTAAAATGCTTTAAGGGGATTTCCCTGGCGCTCGGATATGAAGCGTCTCCTGATTGGGCAAGGTATCAATAATTACTTGCAATTTGCAAAGGCGGTTACCTCCTCGTTGCTTAAGTATATCTTGAATTGCATATAGTTACACTACCTAATTATACATACCTAGGTACATAATAGGTACCCAAGTTAGGTAATAAATAATTGAATTTCATCCGAGCCTCTAAGCACAATGACTTCGCTTGTGTATCCCATTTCGTCTAAATGATGTCGGCGGCAACGGCTCAAAAGGGGATGAGATGAAACCGGTTGAGTTTGGCTGGTGTCACACTGGGGCCATGCTGAGGCACATCCGTGCTCCGAACAACCCCTGGCCCGGGACCCTTCGTCGCTTACGGATTACATAGCACACCCAACTTTAAGCTGCTTACACTCCTTAGGTAAGCATCCAACCTTAATTTTTCTGAACTCGCCGAGTACGTACCCCGGTCCCCGGTCAACCTCAAGTCCTCAACAGCTTCACTCCCTGGATTCAAAACATTTCAAGCTTACACTTGTAACTTCATTACTAGCCGTTACATAGTAATATGTTTCTTCCAGTTGTCGTTATTGGGTGTCACCATTGATAGTCGCTTTGTATCGTATGAGTGAGCTGGCGCGTGTTGCTAGAAAACCTCATCTTGTCTCCGAGATAAGGACTGTTGCATCTACGGAATCCAGTCCCAGCCGGGAGGCTTTGCTGATGCCAAGCAGATCTCGATATGACCAGTGACAGCTGGGTTTGGAAGACGTATTTCGGCTGTCGAACGTCCGTCTAGGCCCTACCAAATGAATACCCTGGTCGAGGTGGTAGCAATTCCGCATTTCCAAGACTACATACATACCTTAGGTACCTAGTCATCTAGTAGATGGCCAAAACGTGTTTCATAGGTTTCTTCACTCCACGACCCTTGATTCCACGCTAGATGTCAGGGCATGGGTGAGGGCGAGGCCCCCCCAGCATGGCGATCTCTCATCTTGGCTGTCTATGCTCGAGAGCCCTTTAAAACTCATGCCACTCCCGTAAACGTCGGGGTTTTGTCTTTTCTCTCTAATTCATTTCAGCTACTCTACGTTTCTCTTTGGGATATTCATTTTCCGTCTTCTTTCTCTTCTTCCGTATATCAACGTAATATTCTAAGGCTAGTCCTTCTCAGCGCGAGTCGCTTATTACATACGCTCTCTTAAACGACATTCTTTATATTTAGACGAAGTCAAAAACATTCATCAAAACAGCCAAGATGCATTTCTCTACCTCTACTACCGCCGCTCTTCTCACCCTGTTGGGTTCCGCTGCTGCGCAGAAGGTCCACGTCGTTTCGGTTGGCTCTCCCAATGGCACTCTTATTTTCAGCCCGGAAAACCTCAAGGCGGATGTTGGCGATATGATTCAGTTCCAGTTCCGAGGTGGCAACCACAGTGTAGTGCAGTCCAACTTCGACAACCCCTGCACACCCATCTCCGACCACACCAACCAGACCGGCATTTTCTCCGGCTACCAACCCGTGGCTGCCAGCAAGGCCGTGGGCATGATCCCCACATACACTGTCAAGGTCTCAGCCAAGACACCCCTGTGGTTCTACTGCTCTCAGGGCAAGCACTGCCAAAACGGAATGGTTATGGTAGTTAACGAGAAGTGAGTATAATACTTCACGAAGCGAATGAGATTAATATATGCTAACCTGAATAGCACTTCGGCAAATGCCACACGAAGCCTGTCAAACTTCAAGGAGATTGCTAAGGGAGCTGCCGCCAATGTTGCCCCCTCAACACCTACTGGTGGTTCCTTGGGCAATGGTACCTCTTCTGGCGGTTCGGACTCTGGTTCAGGTTCCGGCTCAGGATCTGGCTCCGGATCCGGTTCTGGCTCTGGTTCAGGCTCTGGAACTGGTGCGGATGCCACAGCCACACAATCCTCGGCTCCTGTGGCATCGGCTACCTCCAGCACCTCTGCGATCCCGACCGCTGCCGCAAACATCGTTGGTGCCTCCAGCTCAATGGGTCTCCTTGGTCTGGTCGCTGCCCTATTTATGCTATGATCTGTCCTATAATAGGATATAAATAAGATTTGCTCGTCCATAGTCTTATAGCTATGGTTTAATGGCGGGAGGCGATGAGTCGTGCGGCGCCCGCGCAGACTCTAGGCCATAATATCGCGAGGGGGCCAAACAGGCGTCGAACCCATTGGATGGGCAATCACGCCGTTGCGGATAGACAACCCTTTACATGTATATCTTGGATTCTTCGTCCTAGGGGCAGGCGGTTCGGTTCGCATTATTGTGCAGTTAGATGAAATGCCCTGATTTTTGAATAATATACCCATTAATCCCAAAGAGAAAAACAAACTGTCTTCATGGTCTTCAAGAGTGAATATATGAAATTTCATTTAGTAGGTGTCTAGAAGTATTATTAGCGCTCGTAATAGTAGAACGTTACTTGCCGATATCACCTTAGCCTTTATTATGTTCTCGAGTTAACACTCAATGAGCTAAAGGTCCAACATGTGATCGATCCGTCCCAACCAATTTTATTCAGTTCCTTTTCCTAGGTTTTTACACGTCGCTTTCCCGCTATTAAAATACATATTTGAAATAAAACCTTATTAATCTTCAGAGCCAGGGATCTTCCTCGGCTTCCTACCCTTCGCCGCCGCATCGCACAACTTCTTCCTCGGCTCCTTATCTAACCAGCTCTTGTCCTTCTTAACGTAGCCGACCTTAGGGTACTTAGGGCTATTCTCGAAGAAACGGACCCAATGCAGCAACCCCTCGTGGACTTTCTGCCTCGCCTCCTCGAGCTCCTTCTTCTTGAGCGCGGCGAGCTCTGCCGGCGCAAAGTGCGAGTCTACGGCCGGGTCGTCTAGCGGTAGGAACATGTCTTCGACTCCCCGCATATCGGGCGTCCGGTCCTCGGCGAAACACCCCGTTACGTAGGACCGCGCTGAGTCGGCGCCCGCGAAGAATCGGTACGAGCCGCCCGGACCGTAAGTCCGCCGGTTGCTTGATACGTCGAAGATGCTGCCGTTGATGGCGAGGTAGATGGGCTTAGACTCGTCGGTGCCGTCGTATTGGGCGAGCTCGGCGGGGGTTAGGTATATGGGACCGCGCTGTTGGACGAGCAAGATGTTAGAATGGTAAAGACAGGTAGCTAGGTAGCTAGGTAGCTAAGGTAGACTGAATTGGAAAGCTTAGACGTCGTACCAATTGGCTCTTCCACCAGTCCAGCTGCATGTACTTGGGTGGCGCCCGCATGCTCCAGAAGAAAGACTCGCCGCCCGAGACGAGGTAGCTAAGGCCGCAGGACGCGACGAATAGGAACGAGAGCACGCGCAGGACGTCCAGCCACGGGCTATACTCTTCGTCGTCGTCGACGAGCTCCTTCGTTTTACGCTTGGGCTTGGGCTGCTTGGGCGCGGGCGCGGGCGTGTCCGACTCCGAGGTATCGAGCTCCTCGACGATAGCAGTTCGAACATCGTCCCTCGCGGGGCCTTTGCCCTTGCGCTGACGGATCTCAGCCATGGCGAGATAGCTTTGAGCAGCAATAGCTCTTCTTCACGTCTATATTTTTTGCAGGTACTCAAAGAAGTTCAGGAGAAGGTAGTAGTAGGTAGTTATTACAAACACTGTTTTACATTAGAAAAGGGGATAATACATCCATAGGAGCAGGTAACGCAATGTGGCCTTGTGCGAAGTTGGCTCGTATAACTCGTATAATTGTTCTAACTCGACTCTTCCCGCCGGAAGCTCGAGGCTCCGCAAATTGGGAATTCGCAAATTGGGAATTGGGAATTGGACAGTTATGGTTGGCCGGAGCTTACGCGGTTCAACTTTATTACGTACCTGGCCGACCTAACATCAATTGGAAGAGGTACCATGGTAGCCAGCCACAGTGTGGCTACTAGCTTGGAAATAAAAGTTTAAAGTCCAACAGGAATTAGACGATTGCTGTGACATCAACCTCCATTAACCTCTCCAACGCAGCATAACGTCACAACCGAGGTTACGTTAGCTATATTTTACCCTCGCGGTGCTCTGGATATGCTGTTGGAAGTTCGTGGTTATTCCAATGATACTTCATACTTCATTTAAACTCCGGTAACCCCATCCAGGTCAATCGGCCCCGTGTCGGTATATCGGCCTACTCGTGATTCGTCCAATTATCTCATCGGGCATTTTCCCCCTTGAGCTACGATCTGGATTTGTAAAGAATGTTAATGCGCGATGAAGACGCACGCATAGCAACTTCTTCGCGATCATCGCGTACCTCAGTAAGCATCGTAGATCCTGTGTCGGTTTTCATTCGCCCTTCGGCAACGACGTGGTGGGAACGTTAGGATGACTCAATCAGCGCGTCAGTATAGGAACTCTGAGGGTGTTAAGGATTATGTATAAATATACGAGGATGAACTTGGGAACTAGGTATAGCTTTATATCCTCGAACTGTATCACTAGTCAAGACATAGTATCTAGTCACCAGCTATCCGATTACACCAATATCACACCCTAAAATCTTGAATATACCAATATCCCCTTTCTCCTTACTCAATGGCTTCCTCAACTATGCACGCGGTTGGCGTAACAGAGTACGGCCCCGTTGAGAACTTACACTCAAGAGAAGTCCCCAAGCCATCGAAGCCAACTGGCCGTCAAATGATCGTTCAGGTGAAAGCCATCTCCGTCAACCCTATCGACAAGAAGGTCCGCGCTGGCACTTACGACGATGCCCCTGACTATTACGAGCGAGTCAAGCCACTAACACAAGACTCACCTCACTTCCATATCCCTGGCTACGACGGTGCCGGGATCGTCCTTGAGACGGGCCCAGATGTAAAGTACTTCAAGCCCGGCGAGGAGGTCTACTACCTCGGAAACCCTGTCTTCCAAGGCTCCTATGCCGAGCAGCTGATCGTGGATGAGCGACACGCCGGTCACAAGCCAAAGTCTCTCGATTTTGTCCAGGCCGCAGCAATGCCATTAACTTTCGCCACTGCATACGAGTCGCTCATTGACCGACTAGAGATCAAGGTGGGCGAGAAAGCCGGAATCCTCATCATCAACGGCGGCGGCGGCATGGGATCGATCACATCCCAAGTCGCGCGGCACATCTTGAAACTGCCTATCGTCATCACCACGGCCTCGCGACCTGAGACCATCGAGTTCTCCAAGAAGATGGGCGCCACGCACGTGGTCAACCACCGCGGAGATATCGTGCAGCAGATCAAGGACCTAAACCTTCCCGCCGACATCCCCCTAAAGTACGCGTACATCACGGCCCGCACGGAGCAGTACCTGTTCCCGATCGCGGACATCCTGGCGCCCTTCGGCAAGGTGGGCAGCATCGTGCAGGCCAACTTCGACATGTACGGATCGCAGATGATGAGTAAGTCGCTGACTTTTGTCTGGTGCTGGGTTGGGACTGGGCCGTACCATTATTACTACAATGACAAGCAGGAGAAGCACCATGATTGGTATGAGGAGCTAGCTACGCTGCTAGATCAGGGCGTGATCAAGTGCCATTTGAATGAGCGCTTGAGGGCCACGGCTGAGGGCATCAGGCAGGCGCACAGGAGGCTTGAGGCCGGGAATGCTGTAGGAAAGATTGGACTGGGTATTGATGAACCTGGGAAGGGAAAGGCGTTTCAGTAGATGCTTTGTAAAGGAGAGTGAGTTTATATGTGGATGGAGTTGACATTTTGATAATCAGTTAGTATTTGTGAGCATTTAAGTGGTTGAGGATAGATAAATGCCATGACTTATGTTTTCGTATAACATTTCCTTCTCTCTACTTAGACACTCAAATGTGTTCTATGTTCTAGGTTAATAAGGTGCAACTGGAGTTTGATGAAGAACAGTCTAAAAAGTCAACTTAGATATGCCTCCTTTTTCGGAATAGCAGTACCTAGGTACATGTACTAGTCATGCATGCATGGCTGTGGTGCTAAATGTTAATTCAGGGCACCTAAGTACCTATCACGTGAAATTTTTAATATTTTCTGCTGCCAACTGCCACCGCCTGTAACAAACCGACGCGCCTGATTGGCCTTCTCGCACTAACCACTGAGCCCTAGCGCACCAATTCTACCCACGAATTTCAATCGGATGTACCCGGCCAAAATTTCTATCTCGAACCTTCAACAGTGGAATTTCGCGATCCTCCCCACCACCAACGTTCGACCTTCTAACAACACCAAACTCCCAGCCAGAACGCCAGAACAATCAAGATGTCTGACAACGGCGAGGTCGAGGTCGAATCCACCAACTACCAGGTCCTTCCCAAGGACGTCGTCTCCGAGATTGGCAGCATCAAGCTGTTCAACCGATGTACGTTTTCTCTTATCGCCTACGACTTTCTTTTTATTCGACCCTTGGAGCATTGCGACTGACTCTTTAAACAGGGAGCTACGAGGATGTTGAGATCCGCGACATCTCTTTGACGTAAGTTCACTGCTCGATCCTCTACGTCTCGATTCGACCTGAAAGTCTGGGTTTGGGCGACGCGACATCTAGCCTTGATTCTCGAAGAAAACGCATGGAGAACTGTAACGGAAAAGTTGAGGACAGCACACTAACAGTACAATCTCGATAGCGATTACATCCAGATCCGATCCCCCGTCTACATTCCTCACTCCGCTGGTCGTTATGCCGCCAAGCGATTCCGCAAGGCCAACTGCCCTATCATCGAGCGATTGACTAACTCGCTCATGATGCACGGCCGCAACAACGGCAAGAAGCTCAAGGCTGTCCGAATCGTTGCCCACTCTTTCGAGATCGTAAGGAACTAGGAGCCGATTTTTTTTTTCCAGCGTAGTAAAAGACTAATATCGCATAGATTCACCTCATGACCGACCAGAACCCCATCCAGATCGCTGTTGACGCCATTGTCAACTGCGGCCCCCGAGAAGACAGCACCCGTATCGGTTCCGCTGGTACCGTCCGACGACAGGCTGTCGATGTGTCCCCTCTCCGACGAGTCAACCAGGCTATTGCCCTGCTCACCACCGGTGCCCGAGAGGCCTCTTTCCGCAACGTCAAGTCGATTGCCGAGTGCCTGGCTGAAGAGCTGATCAACGCTGCCAAGGGAAGCAGCAACTCGTACGCCATCAAGAAGAAGGATGAGCTGGAGCGTGTCGCCAAGAGCAACCGATAAAAGGGGTGCAGTTTCTGGGTTTTCTTCGGCGTGGACGATCTGGGCATTTTACACTCTGCATTTGTGCGTTTCTGGCTCAGGCGGGATGCGGTTCTATGGCATACTAGTCACATAGGCCTCTTCAATAAAGGCTCTGCCCGTGTGGGCAAATCATGAACTGAAATCAAGTAATTCCCGAAACGATACTGGTGTTATAGCATTTATTTTGCTCTACTGATATAGCTCTCGCAAATGCAATGGCATCCGTAAACGAAATTAGTCATAACTGACTTGGTATCTTTGTAAGAACAGCAACGCAACGCAACGCCAACCGATGAAGTAGCGCTTATACTACCACCCTCGTACTCCTAATATCAAGGCTCGAGCAATTCTGATATCCCTTTAAGCCTGCTTGTAGCACTATACTCTCGGGTTTCCCTCCTTGATATGCAGTCGCAAAAACATTCCTACGTGCGGAATACCCTCCTCGTACCATTTACCCATGCCCTCGTCGACTTTGAAACCCCACCTCTCGTAGAGTTTAATCACACTCTCCTGGGCGTGACAGCACACCAGGCCGTTCCACTTGGGAATATCGCCAGCCACGCCAACCTTGAGCTGATCCATACCTAGTTCCGTGACGCTAGGGTTGAAGAAGGTCGGGTTGTCCTCGAGCCACTTCTTGGCTGCTCGCCACAACTGGCCCGCGATGTGGTGGCCGCGAAACTCGGGAATCACTGCCATGCGGCCTAGTTTGACGTACGGCTCCTTTCCATCGTGATATGTTGTAGGCCGATCTGCACCAAAAGGTAAAGCAGAGGCTTGGCGCTCCTCGTCCACAGACGTCAGGGTTCTGGCTCGAGGCCTTGCAGTTCCGGAAGAAGTAGTAGTGCCATCACCCTTCTTCTCGCCATCACTCTCATCATCCAGCAGCAGCACATTATTCACGTACCTTCCACCCGGCTGGGGGTGCGGCGGGTGCGGAAACGGCACAATGCGCAGGGTTCCGATAGGTAGGCTGCGGGTCTCGGACTTGCGGGGCTTGGTGACTTCGCCGGAGTGCGGGTCGCGCTCCTCGGGCTCGGTGGTGAAGTTCACGCTGGCGTACATGACCCAGTGGCAGGAGCGCGCGTCATCCGGGTCGTGCTCGTTGGCCAGCGGGACGCCCTGCTCGCGCACGAAGACCGCCTCGCGCACCTCCATCGCGTCGCTGAACGTCTTGGGCACGTGTCCCGGTTGCTGGTCGTGAGGCCGCGTGCGGTCGTACCCGTCCAGCCGCGTGGGCTCGAGGTGCGAGATGAATGGTGTGCCCATTTTGGGATTGGGGGTTTATCTTTCCAGTTCGGGTTGGTGGATTAGTGGCGGCGGAGTTTGCTCCGTGGGGACTTGGCTTAGGCCCGGGGTTGACGATCACTCTTATTAGTTTCTTTGCGGTTTTCCTTTTTGTGTTCTCCGGGTAAGTTGGTTTTGTTTGTTTGATAACCCGAGAATAGAAGGTGAAAACCTAGTTTTCTTCTATATTTGCTCCAAGTAGAAGAAGTAGATGATCACTTTAGTAACTGTGGTTGATAGACAAATGGACGGTGTATGTGCTGTGATGATGGCCACGACAGGATGCCTATGTAAGTAAGTAGGGATAAACTAAGGGGGTAAAAGTAAGGCTGTGACTAATGAGAAAGTCACGGAATTCGAAGGGGCCCAGAATAATGGGAATGGGGTGTACGAAACTGAAACGAGATCGTCGAGGTCAAGGTTCAATAAGTTGAGTCATCGAGAACCAAAGCTGAAGGAGCGGGGGTTACACAGGTCGCCACGGAGCCGACAGTTCCATCCGGCGTTGGATTTTGCCACCCCGTCGTCTCGGCGCGCCACGTGAACTGCGGATACTTTTGCCGACGCTTGCCGACAAGAGGTACCGGTCTTAGATGGAGTCTTCTTAATAGGTACCTAAATTTTTAATAGAAAAATAGCATTCAAGAATTGAATTTTTAAGCATCCTGAACTTTGAAGAATGAGTAAGATGAGAACAGAAGGAATAACTGGTCACTTTTATTAGTGTTGTGTTACCTTAAATGCATTTTAGCTCGAACAAGCAGACTTGAAACGGTAGCTCCGAGTTAATATATCACTTTATCACTATTTAAGACCACCACTTAGCAATATGCTCTGACCCGTTAAGTATCCCGTCCTGCATATCATAGTAACAATATTGGCGCATTCTTGAGGCTTTCCTAGCCGTCCCACCGGGATATTCTTGACGTCACCCGGCGTGCCCTCGGCAGACTTCTCGTCGGGCACCATTCCCGTTTCCCCAATCATAGCCGGAGCTACATCGTTAACAGTAATTCCTACCTTTGCGTGCTTCATTGCCAGATTCTTCATCAGACCTGTCAAACCCGCTTTGGAAGCTGCATAATGGCAAGCGTTGATGCCACCTCCTAGTGCAGCTATCGAAGAGATGAAAATAATCCGACCCCACTCCTGAGCCTCCATATGGGGAATGCTCAACTTGGACAGAATAAAAGAAGCCCGCAAGTTCACGTTGATAGTATAATCGAATTCTTCCAAGCTCACATCCAGGATACCGTTGAGTCGCCTCCCGTAGCCTGCGTTGGAAACTAGTATATCTGGACCGTCTTGGCCGTGTTGTTCCTTAATTTCACGAAAGAGCCGCTCGATCTCTTCGGCCGAGCCGGTATCGACACGATGGACGGTGACCTTGCGGCTCTCGCTGCCAGCCGACTTGCGAAGCTCCTCAGCTAAGTCGTCTACTGGCTGTCTATTGTGGAAACATGTCAGGGCAAGGGAGGCCCCATGAGCCCATAGGTCCCGAGCACATGCAGAGCCGATGCTATGATTCGTCAACGCTGTACAGGCAAATTCTCTACTTTTGCATATGAATATATGGTGTTGGCATACCCTCCAGAAGCACCCGTTATGAGGGCGAGACGACCATTGATCTCATTATCGACTCTAGGCATGGTTATTGGACGGTTATTGGACGGGACGAAGGCTGTTGGAACTTAGAGTTTAAGGTAATATTAAATTGACGTAAAGGCCAAGATGTACCCCATACTTCTTGATGCGCGGGGAAACCTTAGAGATTACCTCATACGTACAAATGCGCCAGCCACAAGTGCCTACATAGCTGTTCTTTCTTAGAGTTCTCAGAGTTCTCAGAGTTTCTCAGAGTGGGGTTCTTCTAAGAATTTCCACATTCGTAGCATTTTAGTTCCATATTTCGCTATCGAGCCAATCAGATCACTATCGGTGGCTTCTATGAAAGGTGTCAGCCACGTGCAGTTTCAACAAGTTGTCCTCTTTGTAGGAAAATAATACGTACTTTTTGGCCAAGCTCGCGCGGTGAGGTCAGAAAGCTGTCTTGGAATAGCTTGGTTTTCCGTTTAGTTAAGGCCAGATTCTACATAATAGAATAAAAGAAACCATTTATAACAAGGTCACCAGGCTGGAGCCTCACAAATAAAGTTGCATTCAAATTTCTCCCTCTTAAAAAAAGCATCAACTTTGTTTGATCGCTCCCACAACTTTTCTTGTAGCTGGTCTCAAAATCTTTCTGCGGCGAGCTTCTCGCCAATCACCCCTCCTCATCCCGCCCAACATGGCACAAACATTCTCCCCTCGATCAATACTACTTTGTGTAGTTTTATTTTTCTCTACGAATGTCCTTGCTATATCTGCTGTTCTCGGTATAGATCTCGGTACCGAATACATAAAAGCCACCCTCGTCAAGCCTGGTATCCCCCTCGAAATCGTCCTAACTAAAGACTCGCGAAGAAAAGAAACCTCTGCAGTCGCATTCAAGCCCTCGCAAAATGCCCCCAAGAGTGGCTCGTATCCCGAGAGGGCATATGGCTCCGATGCCATGGCTCTTGCAGCTCGGTTCCCTGGCGATGTCTACCCTAACCTCAAGACCCTCCTTGGCCTTCCCACGGACCACCCGATCGTGAAGGAGTACAGTGCAAGGCACCCTAGCCTACAATTAGAGGCGCACAAGACCCGCGGTACAGTCGCGTTCAAGAGCCAGGCTACTGCCAAGGAAGAGGCATGGATGGTAGAAGAATTGTTAGCAATGGAGCTTCAGAACATACAGCGCAACGCCGAAGCAATGGCTGGTTCTGACGACAACGTTCGATCTGTGGTTATTACGGTCCCGCCATTCTATACTGTCGAAGAGAAACGCGCTGTGGAATTGGCTGCCGAGCTCGTTGGTCTCAAGGTTTTATCCCTTATTAGTGACGGTCTTGCTGTCGGGTTAAACTACGCTACGAGCCGAACATTCCCTACTGTTAGCGAGGGAGCTAAGCCAGAGTATCACATGGTCTTTGACATGGGCGCTGGGTCTACCAAGGCAACGGTCATGAAGTTCCAAGGCCGAACTGTCAAGGATATCGGCAAATTCAACAAGACGGTCCAGGAAGTACAGGTCGTCGGAGCCGGTTGGGATAGGACTCTAGGCGGTGACGCTCTCAACTACTTGATCGTGGACGACATGATCTCTAAGTTTGTTGAGACACCCGCTGCTAAGAAGGCCTCTGTGACGGCAGAGAGCGTTCGGGGTCACGGACGAGCTATGGCGAAACTTCTGAAAGATGCCGAAAGATTAAGACATGTCCTCAGCGCCAATGTCGACACTGCCACTAGTTTCGAGGGCCTTTATGATGATATCGACTTCAGATATAAGATTACTCGAGCAGACTTTGAGAAGTTGGCTGAAGCGCATGCCGAGAGAGTTGGCGCCACCGTCCAAAAGGCCCTAGAGGTAGCCGAGCTTGACATTAACCAACTTGACTCTATCATTCTTCACGGCGGTTCCTCGCGGACGCCTTTCGTCCAGAAGCAGCTTGAAAAGATTGCTAGCGGTGAAAAGCTCCGTGGCAATGTCAACTCAGACGAAGCAGCAGTATTTGGCGCAGCTTTCCGAGCTGCAGAACTTAGCCCTAGCTTCCGAGTCAGGGAGATCAGGATCTCTGACAGCTCCTACTTCCCAGCGGGGATGAAATGGACGAACCCCCAGAACAAACCCCAGCAGCAGCGACTCTGGACCGAGAGATCTCTCCTCGGTGCTGCCCCGAAGGAAGTCACTTTCACAAACCATGAGGATTTCTCGGTCCGTTTCTATCAACAGGTACCCTCAGCCGACGGCACCGCGGTAGACCGAGAGACAAAAGTCTTGACTACGAAAAACCTGACGGCGTCTGTTGCATCTCTCGTCGAGAAGGGTTGCGCTAACTCCGATATTCATTTCAAGGTCAAGTTACGACTCAGCACTGAAAATGGCGAAGTAGAAGTTGACAAGGCTGCCGTTGAGTGTGAGGCTGAGGTACAGGAAAAGGAAGGTTCGGTCATTGAAGGCGTGAAGAACCTCTTTGGATTCGGTAAAAACAAGGACCAGCAACCTCTAAAAGAGGGCGAAGAAGCTTCCGAGGGTGCCTCAACCACCAAGTCCACTAATACGGCTACGACCTCTTCTGTGGAATCTAGCTCTACTTCGACAACTGCAACTGAGTCGACGTCCGCTGAATCTGCAGAGGGCAGCCCGGTGCCAAAGAAGAAGCAACTCATTGTGGTTCCGATTGACTACACCATAAAGAAGGCGGGCATTCCAGGTCTATCAAAAGCAGACCTTGCCAAGTCAAAGGATCGCATCAAGGCTTTTGAGGCTTCCGATAAATCTCGACGATTGAGGGAAGAAGCACTAAACCAGCTTGAAGGCTTCACCTACAGGGTCAGGGATTTACTAGAGAGTGAATCCTTCGTAGCTGCATCGACCCCAGAAGAGCGAGCTGAGCTGGAAAGGAAGGCTAGTGAAGCTAGTGAATGGCTCTACGATGATGGGGCTGACGCACCTCGCGAGGCGTTCAAGGCCAAACTCAAGAGTCTAAAAGATATCGTTTCTCCCATAGAGAAGAGGATTGAGGAAGCGCAAAAGAGACCAGAGCTAGTTAAGAGCCTACGAAGTACACTTGACCAGACGACCACTTTCATTGATACAATCAAGGAGAAGATTGCCGAGGCGGATGCATACATATCCTCTCTCAGTTCTAGCACTACTTCGACAAGTGAAACAACTTCTACCGTCACTTCGGCCCCGTCTAAAGATGCTGGCGAGTTTGACGGTCTTGAGGATGAAGAAACTACAACTTCGACAACAGCTACAGCCGCTGCAGAGGACCGCGGGCCGGCACCACCCGTTTACACTTTCGATGACCTCAAGGAGATCACGGATCTTTCAAAGTCTGTCATCGATTGGCTAGAGGAGAAAATTGCCGAACAGGAAAGGCTCCCCGAGGCAGCGGACCCAGTACTGTTGGCCAAGGACCTCATAGAGAAGACCAAAAAGCTGGAGAAGGCTGGCATGGACTTAGCAATGAAGAGCGTCAAAAGTTTCGAAAAGAGCAAGAAGAAGAGCAGCTCGAAGAAGCCGAGCAAGAGTAAAGCTAAGAAGGGATCTACTAAGACGGGTAGCGACGGCTCGAAGCCGACGGTAGAGTCCAAGGACGGGGAAAACTACATCAAGTTCGGAGAAGGCGGCAAGGGCCCGACGCCAGAGGAGATCGAGGAGATGATCAAGCGCTTGTCCAAGGAACAACAGAATAAGGAGGAGCCTAGGACAAAGCACGATGAGCTATAGAAGTGATAGGTAGATCTTGATGAATTATATGACGTAACTGGACAAAACGGTTGCCAGTTTCGAACCTATTGAGGTTGTATAATAACATTTGGTACGGACGCCCTTACGTCTAGGCATATGGTTAATCGTATAGGCCATGTTCTACTACTGTGTAAGTGAAGCACCTAATGTTAGGCACCTAGGTATGTTTGTCTCTTCCAAACATGGGTAGTCGTAGTCGTAGTCGTAGTCGGCCCAGACAATATCTATAGGTGTCTCTATAGGTGTCTGATGTTCGTACAAAACTCTCCACCCTTTTTCCTGTAGTAGGCCGTTTGTCATCGTCATACGTGGTACATGATCTTTTTCTTGTGCACGCATTAGGAAAAGACAGGTACGAGTTGGACATTGTGGGAAAGGGGGATACAGAGTTAAACTAGGTAGGTACATGTAGTTCGGTCCTATTCGAGGTTAAAGCCTGGTTCATGTTGATATCATGAGTCGACCTGGCTATAAGCTGGTTACATGTATATGCCTGCCTACATGTACCTGGTACGCTAGTAAGTAATTGAAAGTGCTTAAGAAGTTTAAGAGACATGGAAGTTACACGGAGATGTTTGTCTGTAGGTACATGTCTACATTTAATTCATATAAATGCAGTTGCGCAAGATTACACGGGTTCCACGGTCCTTCAATCCAAAGGCAGCTGCGGATATCCGGCTTGGCAAGATCACCGACGGCTGTAAATTTTGGAGTCTTCATGTTTGAGGTTGTTTAAGGTTAGGGGGTAGCTGGGAGCAATCACCCAAAGCACGCGCCTGCCACAGGGGTATACCCAACTGCCACCTGCAGCTTTAGTGAAGCATCTCGTCACTTAGGTAACACGTCCCAGTGATTCACTTAACTTGGAAGGTACATATGTACTGTTCAAGTCACATACATGAGATCAGTAGACGAAATGTAGTTGCCTACCCTCTACTTTAGGGGACCTAATCTTGAGGGTAGTTGCACATGTTCATATCACAACATGCTCATACCCAAACACCATTTCCTATTTCCTGGGATACTCCTTTCAATAAAATTTCTCTTCTTCTTTTCTAATAAATCCCCCCTCCCCATTCTTTCTTACTCTCCCCTCGGCACAAGAAGTTCTACCATTAGATCACCAAAAGGTTCATCAGAATGGCGTACTTCCCTAGTGTCCGTGTGGTGGTGACGCTTTGCCTCTCCTTTTTCACTACTACTGTTTGGACCCTGGCCCTTGTTCCCAAGACTGGCAAAACGCTTTCTCTTCCCCTATCTCACAATGCTGATGTCCCTCGTCACGGCCCTACCGATTATCTCAGAACTCTGAAGAAGTACAACCTTAATGTCCCCGAGGGTTTGCAACAGGTTGTTGATGCCCACAAAACCGCCACCAACAACAAGATCGTCGCAGACGAACCTGGTAAGTTAAGCAGCGTTGGACCCTCTAAGGGAATTGGACAGTTGTAACTAACAACAACATCAGGAAGTTCTGCTCCGGCCGCCGCTCACGATGGTGATCTTCTCTGGCTCACTCCTGTCAGCATCGGTGACCCCCCTCAGCAGCTGTACCTTGATCTAGATACTGGATCATCTGATACGTACGTTGCCATCCTAGACTTATTGTACTTGATAACGTAATTGGTGTATACTAACAAGTAATGTAGCTGGATCTTCTCGACCGACACGGATAATGCTGAAGTGGACGGACAGACCCTTTGGGATCCTAGCAAGTCATCGTCAGCCAACAAGATCCAGAACTGTACTTGGTCTATCATCTATGGCGACTTTTCTACCTCTCAGGGTATTTGTTATAAGGATACTCTCATACTTGGAAATCTCTCGATTCCCAACATGACAATTGAATCGGCTACATCGGTGTCAACTATGTTTACCGAGTCTGCGAATATGTCTGGCCTTATAGGATTAGCCTGGCCTTCCATAGCTCAGATGCTGCCACCCCAGAAGACCCTTCTTGATCTTCTACCCAATGTGCTGAGTCAACCTTTGTTTACGGTCGACCTGCGTCACAACAGCAGTGAAGGTTCCTTCAACTTTGGATACATCGACGATAGCCTGCATACTTCGGATATCAAGTACATCGACGTGAACACGACGGACGGTTATTGGGCTGTTCAACAGACGGGCTTCTCCATTGGTGGCTCAGACGTCAAATATGAGTTCAGCGAAGCACGAGATATCATTGTTGACACTGGCTCTACTCTATTCTTTGCCCCAGAGGAGGCGGTTAAGACGTATTTCGGCAGCGTCCCCGGTGCCAACTACTCGTACACGGATTACGGATGGGTGCTTCCCTGCAACACAACCCCACCCGACTTCGTTTACGAGCTCGGAGATACACAGGGAAACAGACTTGCCGGCTCGGTGCCTGGTGCTTACTTCGTGTACGCCCATTCCACTGACGACCTGTGCTATGCTGGTCTACAATCCCTCAGTTCCTTTACCGATATGCCAAGCATTTTTGGCGATGTGTTCCTCAAGAGCGGATTTGCCGTCTTCGACATCGCGAACAAGAAGTTTGGGATGGCCCCGAAGCCCCTGAACACCAACAATGATAAACGAGACTTGGATGCTCGTGATGAGGTTAAAAATGTCGTCGAACATATTTGAGGCAAGGGAGAATATGGGATCAATTTGCTGATTTGCATTGTACGAATGATACGAGAGCTCTTTGCGTTTAATTGTTTTGGCTTCCGTTGTTGGGGAGGCTCGCCTACCCAACTTAGACTTTCATGATGTTTACTTTGCGTACCTACGCGGTATGTATTCATTTTAACCTCGATCGGTAAAATAGGCGAATGAGATAGCTGTGGCAATAATCATGGAACTGATTCTACGAACTATCACTTGTACTTCGTTTCTCCTCTAGGCAGAGATAAATGTGACTCGTCGTACCTAGACTTTCGTAAACCTCCCGCCCTTCTCTAGTCCTGCCAATTCGTTTCCCTATTCCCTCTTTGACTTGTGTGTAGCGTAGTGGTGGTGCTGCTGGTTCTTGTAAGAGTTCGTTTACGAGAGGGGCTTACGTGGATTTTCGCCTCGAGACACGAACTTTGGCATTGAAAGGCCGGCAGATGGTATGTTCGTACGTGGTGTAATTTGAGGCTCTGGGCGGATAGGCGACGGCAAAGGGCTCGGGTATAAGCACGGCATATATATTTTACCTGAGTGCCGTTGCTTGCGCCTTTTTACTCCCCTCTTCCGCTATCTTTTCATTTGAGCAGTTCGCTAGGTTACCTGGCTTGTCCGAATACGAGTTTTCCTTTTGCCGAGTTAGTAAAGCTAATATCGCTTTCTGTAACTAACTCATTATCACTAACAGGTATACACATGAGGTTGGCCTTGTCTAGTATGAAAATGATTAATTATGATTACTGCCGTCTGCCTCTTTACTAAATTTAAGGCTGTTGACGTATGGTATAAGATGATAACTGATCAAAGCATCTCAAAACTCGGGGACGAGCATGCATTAATTTGAGCAAGATGCATTAGATGTACTCCTTGAACGATAAAAGCATCTATGTACAATAACAGACCCTTCTCTACTACTACTAAGGCCAGCTAATGAGATACGACATATGCATGCATCCATAGTCCATGACGACGGCCTCTGGCCCGCTTTCGCAATCGTTCCAACCTCGCGGGGCGGGGATGACGGCGACGGCGTTGTTCAAGAAACATAAAATCCTATGCCATGCTAAAATGCCAAGTGTGAGATGAGCGCTTCGCAGCACGCTCTGCCTGTCCGTGAA
This sequence comes from Daldinia loculata, assembly GCF_022478755.1. Lineage (NCBI taxonomy): Eukaryota > Fungi > Ascomycota > Sordariomycetes > Xylariales > Hypoxylaceae > Daldinia > Daldinia loculata. The sequence continues at coordinate 237,489 of NW_026054884.1, read as the reverse complement.
CTATCAGGACCCAACCCCTTAATTTCACCCTACTGCGGCCGCCGCCTCCTTATTCATGATGCTACTTTTAAAAAAAAAGGGGGGGGGGGGGGGGGGGGGGGAGGTATTATTTAATATTTTAGTAGAAAGAAAAAATGAACCAGTAAAAGCCAAACGCAAAAAAAAAAAAACGAGTGGGGTAGTTTTTAAAAA